>NC_134484.1:263313961-263446461 GCF_040206685.1 Ascaphus truei
AGTACAGTAAATTACCTGACAGTATTGAGGGATGAGTTTCCTGCTCCAAGGGTGTGTTAAACATAACTTTTTTTATTATATTAAAAACATTTTTTGGCACATTTTTTTTTTAAATTAATAGTGCTGGTGTAGTCATCCCCATAGCCCTTGGATCTCCAGCCATGAGCCCTTTGATGCCACAAAAGAGCATTGATGTGTCTTTCAAAGCTTTGAAAACAAGTGTGGTCATATAGAAATTGTGCATAACTTCATCCACAATAGCTTTCCGTAAATTATCAGAAAGCGACTTCTTGCCCCTTGTGAAATCAAAATGAACATTTCGGCACCACAGATTTGTACTGCACAAAAGTTACGGGGTGTTTAAAATTTAGCCTGGCTAGTCTGTGCGCATGTCATGAGCTACTAGTAAGGTGTCTATCGAGGCTATCCTGCGAGAGGTCGGTAAGTGTGATGTCAGAGACCGGACCGAGCCACATTGCCGGTTGCCTTAGCAGTGGTACTGTACACTCCTGTGTGCAACCGGTGTGCTTCTGTTCGTGGGCACTGGTAGATGCTGTGGAAGGATGCTGTCCTCCTGTGGTACTTGTGCTTTTTCTTTGCTCCGCATAGTCTCCTCAGCAGGGGCTTTCTCTAAAACAAGGGTATATCGTGGAGATAGGGGGGGGTGGGCAGGGGCCTCTAGTGGTGTGAATGGTGATTGTGGCATGCAGGTCAATTCTGGTGATGGAGAGGGTGCACGGAATGTATGTGGTTCCTCCAGGGGAGGAAAAGGCACTTCCAGATTGCCCTCCTGATCCTATGTTGGACATACAGGGTCAGGGACACAAACCAAAAATAGAGAACCCCAATGTCCCTCTCAATCTTGTCCATTCGAACACCCATGTCCCTCTCATCCTCTCCATTCTCTTTAAAAGAAGATACAACTTGGCCTTCATTCTGTCCCTGTATTGCTGGGTTGTGTTACCAGGCATTTCGCAACCACTAAAATCATCCAACATGCGGATGACTGAGCCTTATCGGTACAAGGTGTGAGGGTTAATCTGGTTGGGCTTAGACAGGGCTATGTGAGGATAGCTTGGCCAAGCATCGATGGGTGCAGGGCGGGGTGTGCATGGGTGTGCCATTGAGCATCGGTGGTTGAAGGGTGAGATGAGTGGGCGATGGATGGTTCAGTTTTGGTGGGCGAATGACTAGATTGAGCGGGCGACAGCTGGTTTGCCTTTTGTGAGCAAAGGACGAGATGAGCAGGGGACGGCTTGTTCGGCATCAGTGGTCGAAAGACTAGATGAGCAGGCGACGGCTAGTTGGGCTTCAGTGGTCGAAGGACTAGATGAGCAAGGGACGGCTACAGTACCGACAAAGTTTATTGAAGCAAATGCCGCCGGTTCACCGGGATTTACTCCGGCTGGTGCTGAGGATAGTCAGCACATCAGCCGCATCCAGCCGCGTCCCCTCCGTTCCCCCCCCCCCTCCAATCCGCGCGCAATTTACATACCTTCCCGACCCCCTAGCTGCGCCTGCTGTGCCCCTCTGCTTCCCCGCTCCCCCGCTTATCTCACTTCAAACCTTCAGGGGAGTCGGGGAAGCCGGGGAAGCCGGGGAAGCCGGGGAAGGCGGGCGCTCACGTGACTGTGACGTTTGGATTGGCAAGGTTGCCGGGACGGCACTTAGAAAAAATAGCTCATCTCTACATCAATTGAGTTAATGGAGCGGGGACTTATAACTTTATAGGTGTCAGGGTCTCCTAGACCTCCTGCCTAGCCATAGTTCTTCTTTATCCACTGGGTGTGCTGCTGTCTTCTGTTTCCTCTGGGTTCCTCTGTCTGCCTGTCTGTCTTCTTGTTGCTCCTGTCTCTGTCCTTTATAGCTCTGCTTCCTGTCTGTTGCCTTTGCCTTTGCTTGAAGTCAGACTCCTATTGCTCATGCCTCTGATCCTGATCTGTTTTCTGTACCTGTACCTGTATTATAGAAGTCTGTTCACAGTAAAAGCCCTTGCTGGTAATCTGGCCTCGGACCTCTGCTTGTTACCTGACTTCGCTACCTGCCGCCTGGCTCGGACCTCTGCTTGTTTCCTGACTGCGCTGTCAGCCGCCTGCCTCGGACCCTCTGATTGTGACCCCTACTACGCTCGTGCTGTTCCGGCCACCGAGATCCTACCCGCCACAGGAGTCTCCCGTGACAGAAAGCAAAGGCCACTTCTGGACCTCGCTGGAACAGATTCTATTTCTGCCTGCACCCTTTCCTGCCTGCTGCAGCAGACCACATCCGCATGGTTGAAGATAAGTACTTTCGTTTCTTTTTTGGAAATCCCAGTTGGGAAGGTTTTTTTTTGCTGCTAAGTGTTCTGCAAGAATTATTGCGTTCATAACGAAAAAACATTTTTGCTGAGACTAGAACTGTTGCTGCAGAGACTAGTGCACCTTTCTTTGAGATTTTTCTTTTGTGCAGTGCCTGGGTTAACCCTTGCAGTACCTGTTGCCACCTTTTTAGACTCTGACTTTTCATTCCATGGACAAGGCTTGTCTCTGCATCCCTTGTTGGACCACTGCTGTTCACAGGGTTCCCATTTCAAAAGACAAGAGTGCTTCCATTATTTTGTTACTGCATTCTGTGATTTTTTTCTTGCAATCTGTAGTTCTTCCTATGATTGGTTCTAAGGTTTCAGGTTTACCTGCAAGTTCCCCTAAAGTGTGTTTCTCTGTAACCTGTGATATCCCTACGCCTGATATCAAAAGTTTCAGATTTAACTGCAAGGTTCTCTGTCTGATATTCCTATGTCCCATGTCAAAAGTTTCATATCTAACTGCAAGTTTTCTCTGTATTAGTTTCCTGCTGTCTATGATATTTCTATGCCTGATATCTAAAGTTTCAGATTTAACTGCAGATTTCTCTGTATGATATCCCTACGCCTGATATCAAAAGTTTCAGATTTAACTGCAAGGATCTCTGTCTGATATTCCTATGTCCGATGTCAAAAGTTTCATATCTAACTGAAAGTTTTCTCTGTAGTAGTTTCCTGCTGTCTATGATATTTCTATGCCTGATTTCTAAAGTTTTAGATTCAACTGCAGGTTTTCTTTGTCTATATGATATCCCTACGCCTGATGTCTAAAGATTCAGATTTAACTGCAGGTTCCCTCTGTCTGTATGATATCCCTATGCCTGATTTCTAAAGTTTCAGATATAACTACAGGTTTCTCTGTCTATGTTTTTTCCTTGCATTTATAAATCTCAGTGACTGATGCTAAGTCTCAAAAGGTCAGCTCTCCTATCTTGTGTCTCTCTGTGTCTAATATTCCTGTTGTTCATTCTAATGCTTCTGCTTTAAAGACACATTTTCTGCATTACTGGTTTCTTGGGAAGTTTGGTTTCCCTACAGTATGTCTGAAGTTATGGCTCCCACTCTGAAAACAGTCTTGAGCAGTAAATGTGAACACAGTACCACTGATTCTTCAGAACTTCTCAAAGCAAGGAAGAAGAAGAAAAAGAAGGGAGGCATTACTGTGGAAGTTGCAGAAGAAATTAAGAATGAAAATTTAACCTCAGAGTCTGCATTTGATGAAAGAGATATGCTGCAGCTTAAGGCAACTCACAGACGTATCCCAAGAATAGTGGAAGAAAAGAAAGATGCCCTAACTCAGACGCTTCAAGCTGCAAAGAAAATGATTGATTGTCTTCATGGACGTTTAGATAAGGAGCAAGAAGCCAAGGCTGCACTACAGAGCTGTCTATCCTCAGCAATTGCTAAGTGTGTTCTCCAGGAAAAAGAAAAGCACCAGTTGGAGAGTGACCTGGATGTCATGTCAGGTGAGCTGGAGAACGCATATGCTGATGCTGCTGAAAATCGGCACCTCGCTTCTAAAAGTAACGAATTCCTGGAAAGTTCTATGAAGGAAATTGACAGGCTAAATACAGAGCTTAAAGTCTCCCAGGAGGACATTTGCTACTTCAAAAAAGAGATGGAAGTCGATAGGGAGGAGAGATGCTACTTGAAAACAGAGATACGTTCGATGAGAGACGCCTCCGAAGAGTTAAATTGTAGGTTTGAAACTATAAACCAAATGAGTAAGAACTTCTCTGTCCAAGCCAGTGAAGGAGATAAAAGATTCCATGAATCAGAAGAGGAGAACAGACTATTGATAGAAGAAAAGTCAAGGATGCAATTAGCGCTGGAAAAAGAAGAGGGTGACTGTGAAAAAGAAAAATACCAGTTGGAGAATGACAGGGTGATCTTGTCAAGTAAACAGGATTTGAACAGAGAAGTTCAAGAAGTACCCCTATAACTGCACTCTAAACTGTATGTAAATGTTTCAGAAGTAGTAGGGTAAAATATCCCCCATACCAGAAACTAAAAGGCGAAAGCGGCGCAAAAAATAAAAAAGTTTTATTACATAATTCAATAATAGACACTCAAATAGATAAAAATGGGTATGAACTGGACCCCTAAAAGGAGCGAATTGAGTCCTAATGGAGGTGCTTATAGTACTATTAAACCTTTATAATTGCAGGGTGCACCCCATAGGCTCCTGCAAACTTAGGGACACATATAGCCACTGAGTCTGGGTATATAGGAGTGGTATTCCTATACCCAGACTCAGTGGCTATATGTGTCCCTAAGTTTGGTATGGGGGATATTTTACCCTACTACTTCTGAAACATTTACATACAGTTTAGAGTGCAGTTATAGGGGTACTTCTTGAACTTCTCTGTTCAAATCCTGTTTTCATTATAACCCAACCCTTGCACCTACTTTTTAAGGACAATTGGTTAATTAGGTGAGCAGTTCTTCAATACCCCTTTTGATCTTGTCAAGTAAGCTGGAGAAGGCCTACGCTGATTCTGCCCAGTACCAGACTTTCATGGCTCAAGTTGACGCAGCACTGGAAGCATCTCAGAAAGAAATTCACAGGCTTACTACAGAGCTGGAAGCCTCTAAGGAGAAGAGTTGCCACTTCAGCACAGAACTATGTTCATTGAGAGAAATCTTCGAAGGGTTAAATATCAGTTTTGAAACTGTAACCCAAGAGTGCAAGAATCTCTATGTCCAAGTCAGTGAAGGAGATAAGAAACTCCATGAATTAGGAGAGGAGAAGAAACAGTTGGCCCAGGAAAAGTTAGACGTGCAGACAGCACTGCAGGATGCAGAGAGAGTGCTGCAAGAAGAATGTGTCTCCCTGGAGCGGCGCACACAAGCAGAAAATATGCTGCAGAGTCAGCTGCGAGAACAGCATACACATCTGCAGGACACCAAGGAGAAATGGGTGAATGCTGAAGAAAAGCAGCGAGTTCTGCAGGAAGAAAGTTTCCAGACTGCCTACAAAATAAAGATGCTGCAAGATTATTTGAGTACCCAGTGTGTCCCCAAAGAACAGCATGAGGAGCTGAAGGCCACACTGAGCATAACCAGAGCCTCGCTGGAGGAAGAGCTAAAGCTAGCAGCTGAACACACATCTCAGCAGCTCCCAGCGCTGCAGGCGCAGATCGCTGAGCTCAAGACACAGCTTGCCAAAAAGGAGAGAGAGAAGGTGTCCGTCTGTCAAGTGGCTGGCCTGACACAGCTCTATGAGGTCAAAATGGCCGATGCCTGCAAATTCTTGGACCACACTGCCCGTGATAAGGTCCGGCTGCAGATGGAGCTGGACAATGCCCGGGAGGAGTACCGGCAGCTGCAGATCAGAAATGAAGAAGATGAAACATATTTAAACTTTACTCTGAGTCATCTGGGAGATATGGAGTCGCGACTCAACTCCAAAGAAGCCGAACTGACAACTGCATTGAGTGGGAAAAGAAGTGCAGAAGGACAGCTTCAAGAGCTGAAAAATCAAATAGCTGGTCTTAATGAGAATTTAGGTGATACCACGAAACGGCAGTCACAAGAGGAGACCATGGAGCGTGAATTCTATGTTCCCCCTTACCCATGTGAAAAGTCTGCACCATCCTTGATGCCCACATTCCTGATGTCCATGCCTCTGCAATGGAGTTGAACGTATCCATTGGGAAGTTCCAGATTCCAAAACTAAAAGAGATATATTGGTCACAAAAAGAGACCACGGAAAGTGAATATGTCCCCTCTGCCGCATGTGAAGAGCCTGATGTATCTGTTACCGATGCCCCTGCTATGATGTTAGACGGATCCCTGGTGAAGTTCCTTGCTATGCCTAATGTTCTTGATGCTGATGCCAACGCTATTGTGATGAGGATAAATGCACCTCTCACAGATTTCCCATCAGCACTTGACGTACACATTAAGTTGGCCTTCCATCAAGGTTTCCCTGGAGGATCGTCCGGAGAACGCTTTTGAGAGGGGGGAGTAATGTCAGGGTCTCCTAGACCTCCTGCCTAGCCATAGTTCTTCTTTGTCCACTGGGTGTGCTGCTGTCTTCTGTTTCCTCTGGGTTCCTCTGTCTGCCTGTCTGTCTTCTTGTTGCTCCTGTCTCTGTCCTTTATAGCTCTGCTTCCTGTCTGTTGCCTTTGCATTTGCTTGAAGTCAGACTCCTATTGCACATGCCTCTGATCCTGATCTGTTTTCTGTACCTGTACCTGTATTATAGAAGTCTGTTCACAGTAAAAGCCCTTGCTGGTAATCTGGCTTGTCCCTGTTTGTTCCTGTTCTCAGTCCCTGCCCCCAGACCTGTCCTTGCTCCCCTGTCCTGTTCCAGTCTCCTCGTTGCTGACCTCTGCTTGTTACCTGACTTCGTTACCTGCCGCCTGCCTCGGACCTCTGCTTGTTACCTGACTTCGCTACCTGCCGCCTGCCTCGGACCTCTGCTTGTTTCCTGACTGCGCTGTCTGCCGCATGCCTCAGACCCTCTGATTGTGACCCGTACTACGCTCGTGCTGTTCTGGCCACCGAGATCCTACCCGCCACAGGAGTCTCCCGTGACAATAGGAGTGTTTACGTTCTATTGCTCATAATAAAAATGTGCTTGGCATTACAGTGTCGATGTGATTCACTTCATCGTGTCACCGCTTACGTTTATTATTGGCAGAACATTGTACTTTTCTATGTTATGATGATTTGCGTGTCACATTAGTCTTAATGTTATGATGTGTCAAGGTAAACTCCTATAGTAAACTCTTAAAGGAAGAGGTCACATAATATGAAACATGTTACTTAAGTGTGCTTTAAATTATTATATGATGTAACAGATTTCACACATCTAACAGATCCAGCGTATAGTAATTTTGGTATACATTAGAGAATGCTTTGAATGTGTAACGCATGGTCAAATGTAAATGTAGCTGTTTGTTTTCATGTTTACATGTACTTTGTGACCTCCCTCTTTTGATGACATCTGCAATTGGACACTCAATAACATTGCATGTTTACATTGTACACGATTCATTAGAATCACTTCATGCTAACTTATACACACATCTATAATAGTTACTCCTTTTTACACGATTGAAACATAATCAATAGCAAGTATCCTGATGGCCTAAAATTATGCATATGCACTTTACAATTAGTTCATGTGAACATGTGACAATAACATGCGAAATTAGACATGTTGCAACCTAGTTTTTCAACGTCAATGTCATGGTTGTATCCTAATGAGATGACTGAGTGTTGCGTTCAGAAGTGGTACATGCATTACACATTCCATAAATACTTGCGAATAAATTGTTGTACAAAGCTTAACGTTACATCATTGTCAAATAGCATGATTGCCTGGTGAACACACAAAAATCATCCTTTTAATTCGTACTGGATACACGTTTTGAGTTAACTACTTGGATATGTTAATGTAACACCTTGCACTTCATCAAGTCACCTGACATCATCACATAGGTATTTAAAGGAGGCAAATTACCTGCGCATTGACAGCTACAGACCTGAAAATGATACGAATGTTCATGAGACGGAGGAAGATTCTATTGGAGGAGAGGCTAGCTGAGGGACAGGATGTTACAGGCCAAAGAAGGGACAGGGACAGAGACAGGGTCAGGGACAGGGACAGGGACGCGGAGAGGAGAGGGCGAGGGAGAGGGCAAGGAGATGAGAGAAGAGAGAGGAGAGAAGTTGTGCCTCATCCTCGTTTGTAGGAGAGAACCATGTTAGATGGGATGAGTGAGGAGTAGATTATAAGTCGGTATCATTTGAGTTCAGCAGCAATCTTAGCTCTTTATGAAGAGATACGGGGAGATTTAGATTTTGTGACAGCCAGAGGTCGTGCAGTCCCTGGGCTTGTTAAAATGCTGTGCTCATTACATTATCTTGCTTCCGCATCATTCCAGACAACTGTGGGCATAGTGGGCGGGGTCTCGCAATCTACATTCTCACGGGCCTTTACCCAGTTTCTATGTGCACTGAATAGACGCGCTAGGAATTATATTCATTTTCCTACAGAGCACACAGAGTGGCTGGAAGTGAGGAATGGCTTTTATACCATAGCCGGGATACCATGTGTGATGGGTGCAATAGATTGCACCCATGTTGCTTTGATCCCGCCTAGTCAGAGTGAGCATGCTTACCGCAATCGTAAGCACTACCATTCCCTGAATGTACAGGTGGTATGCGATGCCACGATGAAGATTATGCATGTGGTAGCCAAATTCCCTGGTTCCAGTCACGATTCCTCTATCCTGAGAAACTCATCAGTCTTCCATGCTTTCGAAGAAGGCTATTTTGGACCCGGTTGGCTGGTGGGTGAGTACATATTATGATGTGTTAACAAACAACTCTTGTTTTTCTATGAACTGTTGAATGTAATAATGTTAACACAAATTGTATTATATTTGTGCACGATGGATTATAGGTGACTCAGGATACGGAACTAGGCCGTGGCTGTTGACCCCTGTGGCAAACCCTCAATGTGAAGCAGAGGAGAGGTATAATGTGGCACATATATCTACATGATCCATCATAGAGAGGACACGATTCAGGTGTTTAGATAGAACTGGTGGGGCACTTCAATATAAGCCTGCTAAAGTGTCAGATATTATAATTGCATGTTGCTTTTTGCACAATCTGGAACTCCGTAATAATTTAGAAACAGACATACTTCAGGGCTTGGAGGAGGAGCATCCCGTAAATTTACCAGCTGACACTGAGCAAACAGCCTGTGGTGTGGAGACACGTCGGAATGTCATAAACACATATTTTTCATGTAAGCAAATACATATATGTTCATAGTACTACATAGATGTATTAATTCATTGTAATGATAAATACATGTGTCCAAATACCATTCACTTAGGAAACAGATGAATATGGCTCTCCCACATTTCTGTTCCCTGCTGTGTGGACAATTGCATGTGGCACCGGTATGTCATTCATCAACAGGTTGTATTATACTTCTTACCACTAAAAGGTGTTGTGTGTACGTGAGGAAATAATGTGTACTAAATCTATATTTTCTGTACATGCTCTTTTTGGTTATGCATACACAATAAACCTACTATGTCGATAGCCAATAGCTTTTGCAATATGGTTACATACAATTTTTCTTTTGGAGTGTGACATGTGTATCACAATGATGTGTAGACTATTGTGTATTTAAGATCATATTTGACGTATTCTAGATTTTGTTTCATATCACATACAAAAGTGTCACTTCTTTGTGTTGCTTACCTTAATGAACATGTCATGACAATGATTTATATTCATTCATGTTTTCTTTTTCAAGGTATATCACTCCAAGGACTGCTCATGGTATGTATTTGAATTCACATCTGTAATAAGATGTGCAAACCTCGATACAGGTATAGTTACAGGATGTATAAAGAGAACGTAATGAAAAAGATGTGACAATTAAAAAATGTCGTTTCTGTATTGTGTCCGTGCGTTTATCTACACTTGGTGGTTATTGTGCAGTGTGTTTTCAAATTAATACGTACATTACATAACATGTAATTTTGACAAGTTACAACATCCATTCATGCACATGAGCGATGTTAACACTCAATGCATGTTTGTATGAAATGACCCAAATGTGGTAAACATCATTAACATTGCAATGTATGTGATTATTTATTCTCTCACTTCATCTTCATGTTGATTACTACATTGTCACATGTTTATGTATAAGTGAAAGATGTGTGTTGATTTGACGATTGTCAAAATGTTAACACCATTCCAAAGTATAGTTCTTTGGATTCTAAACTTTTCCTAAATCATTCAACACAATGACAATGTAGTTAATAAATTTTTTATTTCATTCACGTTAGTTATTCATAATGATCATGATCCTTTATAACTACTGTCAACATATGAACATAAATGAAGTAGACATTTACATACGCACACATTTCAGCAACATAGTGTGTGTGTGTGTTTTAGTTTTTGTGTGATGCATGTATTTCTACCAGAAATAATATAAACCTACATAATAAGAAAAAATGCACAGATGCGCACCAGGGATTAGTTAATGCTAATTTATTAAAAAATACACAGGTACTGAGGGGATCCAACCCCACCTCAGCTAAAAATTCTATGCAACTGAAACTCAGTAATCATAGAGAGTAACCTCTGATGCTAACTAAGCCCTACGCGGCACAGCATACAAATTACAATAAAATGCATGTAATAAAAGAACCAAAATAATGAAACGTCTATCTAACGATTTAGAATGAAACCGCCATAGAAATATAAACAACTGGCAAGGGGAGACGGACACTTACACTGAGGCAGAATGCGGGTTCACGGTGACCGCAAAGGGATCCGGATCTCGGCACCGTGAAGATGGAAAAAAACCGCTTATGCCTCTTGCAGGCTCTGTCTCAGCTTGTCAGGAAACACGGGCAGGATGACCTGTCGTGACCTCTATGCGTTTTGCACCACGTGCTTCGTCATGTCCGAAATGTCGAGAAGGAATCATAAATTGACAAATTTTACAACCTCCACATCTATACGAACCCTTAGTTACAAATTTTCTAATAGAGGGAGGTGAAGAAGCGACATAGCTAGGTGACACATAAGTGGCGATTGTTTTCGCTTTGCGGTAAACAAAACGGGGGCCCTTTAAGACACAGTCTTTTAAACTCCCATCCATTAAAAGGATGTTCCAGTGTTTGCGGATTATGTTCTGGACTCCCTGGCTACATTTATTATATTGCGTGATCATAAGGGGAACCTCCTCGTTTGTGATGTCATTACATATTTTCTTAATAGACAAAACTGCTTCCATAGATGGACCACCCTGCCTATGCTTAAGGAGATCCTCCCTATTCGTTGATGCCACTTCTTGGCGGGTATTGGTTAAATTCTTCATATTATACCCCCTCTGTTGGAAGCGGTGGCACAACTCCTCAGACTGATGGGAAAAGCCATCTTCCGTGGAACAGTTCCTCCTCAGTCTGAGGAATCGGCCCTTGGGGACACCCTTAATGACAGCAGGTGGGTGACAGCTGTCCGCTCTTAATAGCATGTTCCTTGAATTTGGTTTTCTAAATGTCTCAGTTTGAATTTGGCCTCCAATATCAATAAACAGTCGGAGGTCCAGATAGTCAATGTGGTGTGTGTTAATATTGTGAGTGAAAGCTAAATTTAAATGGTTACAATTAATATACTTAAAAAAATTGTGCAATGTGTCTAAATCCCCTTCCCAAATCATAATCAGGTCATCAATAAACCTTCTATAAAATGTGATGTATTTCCGAAAAGGATTTGAGCTGGTAAAAATAAATAGTGACTCCCACCACCCCATAAATAAATTCGCGTACACTGGTGCAAATCTCGTGCCCATTGCCGTACCCTGTTGCTGTAAATAAAATTTGTGATCAAATAAAAAATAATTGTGCGTGAGAAGAAAATTAATCGCATCTAAAATAAATGCAGTGTGAAATTGATTGCTGTCTGGACCCCCGATGAAATAGTTGACCGCTGCCACCGCCTGGTCATGTCTGATAACTGAATAGAGGGACGTAACGTCCATGGTTATCCAAATGGAATGTGGGCCCCATTGTACATTGCTTAATTTAGTAATGAGGTCCCCTGAATCCAACAGAAAGGAAGGTAGATCCGTAACAAAGGATTGCAGAAATTGATCGATATATTTTGATAAGCCATCTCCCAAAGATCCAATAGACGAAATGATTGGTCTCCCCGGGGGGTCGACCAATGTCTTATGGACCTTTGGGAGATGGTAAAAGATGGTAAAAGACTGGTATAGTAGTTACTTGTTGTAATCATATTCAAAGTTAAATACAGCTGAGTGATTTAGGGGCTCACTCATACTGATACCATAATTGTAGCAAGTGTCCTAACATTTATATCTCATTAACACAAGGCCTGTTTGCTGACAACACTGGCAGATATATATTAACTGATATATATATATATATATATATATATATATATATATATATATATATATATATATATATATATTTACACACACACAGTGTGTGTGTGTGTGTGTGTGTGTGTGTGTGTGTGTGTGTGTGTGTGTGTGTGTGTGTGTGTGTGTGTGTGTGTGTGTGTGTGTGTGTGTGTGTGTGTGTGTGTATACATATATAGAGATACAGAGAGACTACAGATATATTCATACAGCCTTACAGATCTGTTATTGTAACCAAAAAACATACATGATAACATGCCAACATTATGAACTATGAAAGAAGATTAAGGTAAGTAATGTCTTACAGAGTTAAGACACAAGAAAACATAACATTCAAATGTATGCTGTTATATGGGTACTTACTTAAAGTTGTATGTCAATAATATTAGCATGAAATGACTGCACTGGCGACACACTTTATTCGAGCTCGGCTAGTCTCACGAATTCGGGTATACCCGGGTGTATTGAGGTTTGTGACTGTTTTCTGCCCGAGTGCATTGGGTTATTTTCCAGGCAGGGATTAAAGCATTTTATTCCCGCTGGCTGCAATACTGCACAGTATATATATATATACTGCATTACAATTCATGAATTTATGCCATCTGGTAGACACGCGAAGCATTGCAGCCTATTAAATCCTAATCATTATCATTTAACAGATCAGCCGCCCGTCAGCCAGGCATGAACCCAGGCTGGGAAGGCAAACGCAACGGGGCTTGTCAGAGGTGAGGAGCGGCGCATTCCAGGTATCTGCCAGGTACATACTGGGTATTTGCTCGAATAAAGTGTGTCGGTGCAGTATCTACATTACAAAAATAACCCAGATACATCTCATCTTGAACAAGAGCTAAGTGAATGTCATCTTCCATTAACATGCCAAGTGTGTAATAATGTTATACCATGAATCAACTGATGATTAATAGATATTCATATGTTATAAAATATGCCTTCATTTAGTCAGTGAGCATTTATAAACATTCATGTGTACAAAGACATACTTGAATGTTATCAAGCATCTGTACATGATCATACATACACTATGCATGAAATAGTCTGCAGTAAACAACACCAGTACACCAAAAAATTTAGTGAATGTGATTATTTATTTTTGTTTATCCTTTTGAGAGCGAGTCACGGGCCTGCTTGTTGGCTGTTGTGTTTGCCTTTTCCCTCTGCCAAGTACTCTGGCCTTAACTGTACCACTTGTACTGGCCTGTGGCAGTTCAGTGGCACTGTGTGTGGGCTGTGGCAATTCAGTGGCACTAAGTGGGGGCTGTTGCACTTCAGGGACACTAAGTGTGGGCTTTGGCAGTTCAGGGGCACTGGGTGTGGCCTGTGGCAGTTCAGGGGCACTGGATGTGGGCTGTGGCAGTGCAGGGGCACTGGGTGTGGGCTGTGGCAGTTGTGAAACACTTGATAAACATTGCAAGAGTGATGGTGGAGCACTTTCTTGTTTTTGTGTTTTAATCTTCTTCCAAAAGCTGGTTATTAGTAATTGTTGCCCTAACTTTCTTTTGCTTGTCTCATTTGTAGGTGTTGGTTCCATATTTTGAACAGATGTAAGCGGTTGGATGTTGACAGGGACCTGCACAGAACTTGCACCTACTGTACCGGTATCATCCAGAACTGGGGAATGAAGAACTGATGACTCTGGAGAAAAAGTAGCAGCATGTAAAGATCCATCCTCTGATGGGGTAAAGTGGAATTGTTGTTCTCTTGCTGTACTCTGAAACTGATTTGCTTGGCTTACATTCAGAACTAGTGCTTGTAATGTCCTGTTTACATTTTGGATTTCTTTAGGAACTTGGATGATGACTTTTTTAATTTGTGACATTTCTGATATTGACCTTTCATGCATCCTTTCATGCAGAGACATCATCCTTTCAAGCATTGACATCATTTCTGAATGGCGACGATTTTCTTCACCCAAGATTCGTTCTTCAGAAGCTGCAATAGCTGAGTATGTGTCACGAGCAGGAGGAATTGAATGCTGTGTTAATCCAGGAGTGTCAACATCTTCATGGTCACTTGAGCGAATTTGTCCTTGAGCGGCAACATCTGGTTCTACAAATAAAGAAAGACATTATGAACTGCCATGGAACTTTCACTTTGTTTTCACTATAATGATAGTTGTTCTCATAGTGGAACACATAAAATGTTTCCATAATTTTTTATTTGAGTCCAATTAAAAGATGATGCTTGAAGTAACAATGATGTTTCGACTCAGTGTGAAAGAAGAATGAATTAAAGGTTGTTGTAACATCACAACTTCTAGCTGATACTTTAAAACACACACAATACATGTTGTCAGGAAACACTACATCTCCTATGACAATAACTGATGTGAAGTTCAAATGAATGTGATGAACTTCTGTTCACCTTGTCAGCTTCTAACAACTGTAGTCCCTCCCCCAAGACGTGACACCACCCTGACCTTTTATTTGCTTCTACCACCTGTAAGCCGTCCCACAAGACTTGACACTACCATGACCCTGTGATCTGGCTCTGTGCCCGACACCACCCCCTCTGTTCACCTCTATGTTGTGATTACATATTAATTGCAGCTGGTTTCACACACCGGTACATGAGCGAAATAAAAATCTGAAGTGAGCTACATATGAACACAATTAAAAACCATATGGTACATGTTCCTATTTATGCTCACATTATACTACATGAAGCGTAAAAAGAGCTTTAATAAAACATAATGAAATTTGTTTGTGCAAATTATTTATGTTCGCCTTTGAATGCTCAATATTCCATGCAAGACTTGATTAGGCAGTAATGGCCAGTTTATAGGTGTAACATAGATTATCACTAATATATATATATATATATATACTGCTGCGGCCAAGTTTATTCGAGCATTTGCCCGTTCTATATATATATATATATAAAACATAATACTGAGTTAAGTTATGGTGAGTAAAAAAAGTGACAAAAACCCTCCACAGGAAAGCAAATATGCAAATATAGCTGTATGCTCATCTGCATGTCTTAGGCAGGTCTGCAACCCCACCTTTCCCCATTATCACCCAGCATACAGCACTTCCACTGCAGCAAGGGATTCTGGGATATGACATGCAAATGAGCACACAGTGTCACTTTTTGCCTCAATAACCATTTTTAACATGGTTCCCTATAGGCTTAAGCTTGCTGCATGGTCACAGCTTTGAGCACAGCCAGGGTTAAGGTGCATACCCAGAAAACCACCCACAGACAGCTGTTTCGACCTTCATGGGTCTCATCAGTGTGGGGTTGATTTTACTGGGAATGCAAGAGAGGCTATGGGATAGGCTAAACCATAATACTGAGTTAAGTTATGGTGAGTAAAAAAAGTGACAAAAACCCTCCACAGGAAAGCAAATATGCAAATATAGCTATATGGTCATCTGCATGTCTTAGGCAGGTCTGCAACCCTGCCTTTCCCCATTATCACCCAGCATACAGCACTTCCACTGCAGCATATATTATATGTATATATGTATATATGTATCGACACATACATGAAATAGTGAATTATGCATATGTGTGCACAGACACAGTATAACGAAGTTATACATTACTGTGACAAAGAATGAGTGTGGGTGTGCTTTGTGGTTATGCATGTTAACCCATTGTTTGTAAAAAGATTCACACATACATTCAGCTTTCAACTATAGGGCAAAGATGTTGAATGCTTTGTAAAGTAGAAGGTTGTAGTGTGTGTTATTTGGAAGATCATTATACATAATCCCTTCATGCAGGTCAAGTTGTGTATGTTTACTCATAATGATGTCATCCACGATAGCTGAGCCAATACATGTTTCCAAACACACATAGATATATATTTATATATATAATATTTTTTTGTTTTTTTAGGACAACTATATATAAATATATATATAAATATATATATATATATATATATATATATATATATATATATATATATATATATACATACATACATACATACATACATACATACATACATACATACATATATATTTATATATTTATAGATAGATAGATAGATAGATAGAGAGAGAGAGAGACATATATACAGATATATATGTAGGTATGCTTATATTGGGAAGAAACTATAAGTTTCACCGGAAATATAGATAAGAACTGTAACATACGACACGCGTAGTACAGTAACATTTGTCACCTGGTGGAAATTGAGCCAAAGAAATTCCGATATCTCTGTCCCCTGGCAAACCCTCCACGACGACAGGAAGAAATTTTTCCCGCATCTGCTCCTCCAATGGAGTTAACATTAGAGCTTGTGCTGGTGGCCCACCTCCAGTGGCATAAGCCTGCATCCGTTGTGCTTGGATTTTTTTCTTTAAGTTTGCCCTGATATCATCGAATCTCTTCCGACAATTCGCCCGGTCCCTGACATGATTCCCACACGCAGAGACAGCCAATGTTATTTGATCCCACATTTCTTTTCTGGAGGCTGAACTTGTCCACCCTTGAAATACATACAAAATATATGACGATACATATTATTAAAAAAACGAGCAGTTTTCGAAAGTGCTACCTGTTCCAAGAGATACCAAACATGCTGGTTTAGGTTGAATATGTGTACCACATGAGCATTTACGTGTAAACATACAAATCTAAGGAAGCTTGCATGAATATTGTATGACCTTTGGCAAACTTTTTATGCTGATTGTTATGGTCGTTATAAAGCATGAAGGATTATGTGTGTAACAATTAACTTTAATTGATAGATATTAGAGAACAATAGTTTGATATTAAGACATCTCACATGAGATAGGATAACATGTATTTGAACAATCATTGCAAAGATAGACTTACTGAGTAAATGCCCATACAGAGAGTCATAGTGCTCCAAAATCCCTGTGACAAGAACTCTGTTTTCCTCTTCATTGAAATGAGGATTACATGGCCACTCCACATGTTTCCTCCGACCACGTGCAGCCACAGAGCTTGGCTGCTGCTGACTGGACTCTCCTTCTTCCAAATGGTAGAGACTCTAAAAGAGGCCAACCACAAACCACCCCACTACCTGACACCCCAGCAGCACCAGCAACAGACACCCCAGCAGCACCAGACACCCCACCAGCACCAGCAACAGACACCCCACCAGCACTAGCAACAGAAACCCCAGCAGCACCAGCAACAGAGCCACCAGCAGCACTCGCACTCACAGCAACACCAGTCGCACTCGCAGCAACAGCACTCCCCTGAATCCTACGTTCACTCAGACGCGTACTCACACGACTACCAGTACCACTCACACCATCATCACTCCTCCCACACCTTTCGGCCATACCTATAGCACCCACAAAGAACAGAAAAGAAATTTAAAGACAATCGCACTGAACACTTACAAAGTGAAAACAAGACAAAGATGTTAACAAAACAACACAGGACAAACCTCTCACAATACACAAAAACTCTCAGTCAATATGAAATATGTAAATCGCCCAGCTCTGTGTGTCTCTCTCTCTCTCTGTCTCTCCCAACAACACAGAGAATGAATAAAAATACACGCTGCCTTTAAATGGGCCACTCAATCAAAAACATGCTTGCTTCAGCAGATTCAGCAAGAAATTTAATTGGCGAACCTAACACCACGTCGCCATGCACGCCGATACACCTGTGTGTGATCGGCAAATCATCGGCAGAGTGGGAACAAATGTTTTCGGCTTGATTCGGAAGGGATTCGGCACTTATTGCATATGGCGAGGGAAAATCGGCACAATCATGCCGATAAGGAACACTTGGCGAGAGGACTTTTTCGGCGCTTACTGCATAGAGCCCTATGTCTTGTCATTATAACTATAAATATTTGATAATCCTTTAGCCAGGATAGATATTCAGTTAAAATTTGTTTGGATATGTTGACACCTTCTAAGGGGCATAGTTAAAGCCCGGGGGCCCACACTCGTAGGGAGCCCCCTCTATCCCCCCTTCTGCTGCACATTGTGGATCTGAGATTCAGGATGGAAGCAGACCTTCACTGCAGGTTGGCAGGTCCCTGGTCAGGGGGCAGGGCCATGAGATGCAGTAGGAAGGACAGAGGGGAAATTCCTTCATCTGCAGGTGGACGGGCATAGGTGAGGGGGCTTGGCCTCAAGTAGTGCAGCTTGGGGCTGGTGCTACAGCTTAAGAGACAGCCTGGGGAAGGTGTGAGGGATGGGAAGGGTTAAATCCCAGGGGTAAAAACAGACATGAGAAGGTGAGTACCAATCAATAAAGTCCAATTGTTTGTGTGTCAGTCTTTCACAATGGATAACAGTCCCACAATGAATACCAGTGGTGACTTGATTCACCTAAAGAAGATGAAGAGCACACAACCATTGCACAGTATCACAAGTATCTTTGAAATCCCTTACCCCAGAAATAAGCCTACTTACAAAATAGCAGACTTGAGAGTTCGATGGATAGAATCTGTGCTTGCTTCAAAGACTTTCTCACGCCAGACCCCTCGTGATTTATTTCCAGTCCTCTGTCCCAAAGTTCTCCGTTGACATACACACCACAGATCATCCAAACGACAAGATGAGAGAAAAAACAAAGAGTGCAATATTGCTACAAATAATTGTACTCACAAATGATTAAAACACTGGTAGGAAACATTTACAATGTATCCTGCCTTTAAAAATGACACAGATTGCCATCCGCAACATGTGATTTACCCGACCGGCTAAAGCAGTGCTGGATCAGTGTCCTCCTTCTCCGCTCGTTGCCACGGGCGTTCGGACACTTCCCAATGACGTTACTGCTTCTCTCCGGTGTAGTCACACGTAGCAGATGGGAAATCTCTTTGGCTCCGCCCTACGCGTTTCGTAACCGCCCGTTACTTCCTCAGGGGCTTTGGAGCAATACTCTACTAATTATCCTAATATACCTCTATGATTAACTATTTAACCCTTAACTTTCTGGGCTCAGCTGATTTCTGGTCTTATTAGTAGTGCATGCTGTATCTTCAATTTTAAACATACACAAGGGTAATACACTGACAATAATAATTTACAAACATATTGCAATCACACATTTTAACCATAGGAAGATATATAAGAAAAAACTCATAAAATACATTTATAATTTACATAAAATTGTTAGTAAAACATACCCATAATAAAAATAAAAATAAAATATATATATATATTAATATTAAAAACGAATCCAACAGAGCAAAATAGAACCATTTAATACCCTAATCTACTAAAAAGGATGCAAGATCAAAATCAATGTTAAGTCCATTTGGTACTAATGTTTTAAGAGTATATATCCAAAAACTTTCTCTTTTGGACAACTCATTTAACCGGTTCCCTCCTCTCCAGTTAGCTTTTGGATTCTCTGTTCCTCTACAGATGAGACACTCCGGATTTTGTCCATGTTTTATTTTAAAATGATTCGAGACACTATGCGTCTCCAAACCCCTTTTAATATTATACACGTGTTCCGCTAAGCGTCTTTTGAGGGGTCTCCCTGTTCTCCCTACATATTGGAGCCCACAAGGGCAATCCAATAGATATACACAGAAAGTTGTTTTGCAATTTATGAATGTTTCAATTTCATATTTTTTCCCAGTAACATTTGATTGAAATTGTTTGCATTTGACACCAAACCCACATCCAATGCATTTGCTGCATGTAAAAAATCCCTTTAGGTTTCCTAACCACATGACCTCTTTCTGTTTCAGAGTGCTCATAGGGCAAATGGGGGCCAACGCTAATTTGAACATTTTGGCCTTCCTATACACTATTTGAGGTCTAGTTGGTAAAAATTCCTGCAATTTTTTTTTATCTTTTAAAAGTATTCCCCAATGTTTATTGATTACATTTTTGATTTTGGGGGCCATACAATTGAATTGTGTTATGAATGGTACAAATCCCTCATACTGGTCTTTTTATCTTTCTTCCTTTCATTCATTACAACTAGTGTGTTTCTATGAACTCCTTCTACCGATTTCATAGCTTTTATGATTTATCTCTCCTTACAGTATAATCACTTTCAATGAATTTTTCTTTTAGGTCCTCAACTTGTGTTTCATACTGTATATTTCCTGCTGTGAGCAATTTCTCTTAATTCTTAGAAATTGCCCTTGCGGGATATTTTTCAACCACCTAGGGTCATGGTGACTTGTTGCTAATAAATATGTATTTGCATCAACTTCTTTGTAGTGTGTTTTTGTATGCACTATCTCATCCTCTATAAACAGTGTCAGATCAAGGAAATTGACCCTCTTTGCGTCACTGCAAAAGGTGAATTTGAGATCGAATGCATTATCATTCAAAAACACCTTGAATTTTTCAAGTTCCTCGACTGTCCCCCTTCAAACACACAGCACGTCGTCAATAAATCTTCTCCAGAGCACCAGGCTTGCTCCAAAAGGATTGCCACTCCAAATGTGGTTCTCCTTCCACATATTCATAAAGATATTAGCATAACTTGGAGCAAGCCAGGTCCCACTGCTGTGCCGCATGTCTGGAGAAAGAAATCATTATCATGATAGAAATAGTTGTGCATTAAAACATATCCCACTCCGTTCAGTACGAAAGATTTCAAAGCTTCATCCAAATTGGGGTCCCTATCTAACACCCTTTCAATTGCTTTAAGGCCAAGTTGATGGTCTATTACTGTATATAGGGACACTACATCACATGTCATTCATAACATATCACTCTCCCATTGAAGATCTTTAACCAAATTTAGCACATGTGTAGTGTCCCTCAGATAGGAAGGTATTTCTACAACATATCTTTGTAGTATATGATCGAGGAACTGGGAGAGGTTCTCCAATCATTTTAAAATAAAACACGGACAAAATCTGGAGGGTCTCATCTGTAGAGGAATAGAGAATCCAAAAGCTAACTGAGGAGGAGGGAACCGGTTAAATGAGTTGCCCAAAAGAGAAAGTTTTTGGATATACACTCTTAAAACATTAGTACCAATCTTTACCTTTTAGTAATCTTTTTTCAAAGATACTTAGAGTTGTTTCTGTGGTATCTATTTCTATTTCCACGATGTGATGGAGCAGTATGTGTAAGGTAATCAAACTCAAAAGTGTACGTAATGAGAAGAGCTGCCGCAGGTGATCGGATGGTGAGACAATGAGGTGCTATCTCTACGTGGTGTAGGTGTGAGTCAGTAAATGAATAAAGGTATAATACAGCCTTGTTGGAATGCGTGTCTTCTTGTGATGCCCTCCTGTGACTCAGACCCCAACAGGATCTATCCAGGACCCTTAGTAGCAATGGAACACAGAAAAAAATGGGGGAGTACAGTAAGTGGGAAAGTGTGTTTAAGGAAGGGAAATCTTAATTTCTTAACTGGTGACCAGTGGGGTGAAGTCACCCCAGTTGATTCTCCAGCTAGAAGACTCAGTGAAAGGGAAAATAAATAAATGTATAGAAATATAAATCACTGACACGGCCTTGTGTAAGTGCTATTACATCAAGGTATCTTTTGCTTCCGGCTCTTCCTTATGATGTGATTTTCATCGTCTCGCACTGGTTCGTGGATGTTTCTCTACTTCTCACTGCAAACTTGGCTTTTTCCTCCTAGAGGTCTCCCTCTCACAGAAAGAAAGCAGTTAAATTGATGTAAATAATATACAAACATAGGCTGAGGTAAGGGGAGGTAATGGGAGAATTATAGGTTAATATCTATCACTCACACGGGCTAATGTGAGTGTCCTCCCATAGAGATATCTTGATATCACCTCTTCTAAGTCTCTGGTGATAAATCACTAGGAAACTCCCAAAATGGAGTCTAAAGATGCTGTGCAATTGCCTCAAATAGACAGATAAAATTCATTAGACAATGTGTAACCACCTTATGTAAGGTGAGGGGGAGGGGAAATGGAGTAAAATAAAATTTCAACTACTCACACGGGCCAGTGTGAGTACACACTGGTAGAGGTATCTTTAACTTCTTTGATGTTTAATTGTGGTGTACTCGTGTCTTCTTTAAGTTCAAGGCAGGCGTTATTCCTCCATGCAGAGATGAATGAAAAAACTGCAGCGGTTAACACTGAGTTCAGGGCAGATGAAAACTTTATTAAAAGATAAAAGATTAAACAAAATAGTGCTGAGCAATAAAGCACTCAAGTGAATGATACTAAAAACATAGAGAGTCGCTCGGTGGTAAGTGGTAGGTGGTCACGGTCTCCGTGTCCGGATTCAGGGCTACAATGTCACTTCCGGCTCCTCTACGGGGGCTGCAAATGTCCAAAATAGTGAGCAACGCGTTTCGCCCTTTGCTGGGCTTCCTCAGGCTCTGTAGATAGGGATGTGCCAGACGCTAGTTGGTTATATACTGTGGCTGGCAAATCGCTTTTCTTCTTTGATTGATTCTGTGCCAACAAGTTCTATGGTTGCTGCCAGAGGTGAGTTGCGTGCGCATACTCGTGCATTGGTATTATACACTGCCGACACGTTTAAATCGAGCAGGGCTAGTTCCGCAAGCCGGGGGATGCCCCGGCTTGCTAGCCCCACTCCCTCGGCGTGCCGCGCGTCACCGATGCTCGGTCACGCGTCATTGGGTGTCAGCGCCCCCTGCACGCGCGTCCAGGGCTCCCCGAGGGAGCCCTGGTGTCCCGCGATCGCGGGACGGCGGCAGGGGGTTCCGGGGGACCCGGCGGACCCGGCAGCGATAGGGAGAGCGCCCCGATCGGAGGGTGCTCTTCCGCTGCTTCGGCGCGCGCCCGGCACCCTCCGGCACGCGCCAGGTTACTGCTGCGGCAGAGAACGGGCAAATGCTTGAATAAACTCTGCCGCAGCAGTAAATTGGGAGTAAAAATAGAATAATACATATTTTTTGTTTCACATGTTAAAATATAGATGTGACAAAAAGCCCAAATTTTGCAGGTGTGAGCATTAATTAAATGCTGTTATGTGCAGTGAAAGAACATGTAGTGAATCAGTATAAATACAGGCATACCCCGCATTAACATACGCAATGGGACCGGAGCATGTATGTAAAGCGAAAATGTACTTAAAGTGAAGCACTCCCTTTTTCCCCACTTATCGATGCATGTACTGTACTGAATCGTCACATACGTGCATAACTGATGTAAATAACACATTTCTAACAGGCTCAATAGTCTCCCCGCTTGCGCACAGCTTCGGTGCAGGTAGGGAGCCGGTATTCCTGTTCAGGACATGCGGACAGGTGCATGCGTGAGCTGCCGTTTGCCTATTGGGCGTTATGTACTTACTCGCGAGTGTACTTAAAGTAAGTGTCCTTAAACCGGGGTATGCCTGTACCACAGGGCTGTGTGTGAAATGTGATTCCTATGAAGTGAGTTAGACATACATATACATATATATATATATATATATATATATATATATATATATATATATATATATATATATATATGGATAAAAGAGAAAAGAAGCGCCCGATCCTCGTGTAAAATCAGATATGAATTTTAATACATCACGGACAAGACAAATGCACACTTACAATTTGTCTGATAAAATCAGGCATATTATGGGACCAGCCCATGCACCAACTGAAGACTCCACGATCACCTCTGTGTAAACTGAAGTCCTTTAGAATGCTGGATCTTGTGTCTGTATCAGCCGTTGTCCCAGAGAGTAAGGGAATCTGTATATCCTGAAGCCAGGGTCACGAATGGTGTATGAATGACTCCAGGTAGCTTAACTCGTGTCTCACCTCTTCCAAAGCACAAACAAGTCCTTTTCTCTTTCTTGGTTTTATTGAGGGAAAACACAGGGAGATAGGTGCTTGTAGATGGAGTGTGGGGAGAGAGGGCTTCGCTGTCTGCTGTGCAGTGTATCAATAATGAGACAGTGTAAAACAAAAAGGCCTTGCTGGGGTGATAGCAGGCAGTTACTCACTCAGAGTCCAGGGTCAAAAGGAAATGAGGAGTAAGGGTCACACTAGATAGGAAGTGGGACTATACTAACTGTCAGCAAGGACAGGGGGGTAGGAATAGCCCACTCTCAGCTAGGAGAATATGAGCTGCAGGCAACCAACACAGGCTGTGTAAACGACATGTTGCAATAATGTTGCATTTTACATACAGCGTTGCTGCTGGGACAGGGGAAACTGACAGGCAACTAAAGAAGGGAGAAATGAATCCCATAACTAAAGGGGAAGACAGAGGAATATGGAATCTAGTTCCAGGACACTCCCCGTCTGGTATCTGGAGATACCACTATATAACAAGCTATGTGGAACATATGTGCAATACATACAACATAACGATATACTGCAAAGGTCCATATTTCCATAGCAACGTGATACCGGTCGGTACCACTGGCATCAAAGTCCTTTGGCCAGGCTTTCCAGTAAGGGAAGCCAGGTGGGTGCGTAGCTCTTGGTTAGCTTGATGCACCACAATGTCTCTTAAAAGTCCACGGCACTCTTGGTCGCGCAAGTATCTTTTGATACTATTGTCTTTATTATCTTTAGTGTCTATTTGTAATTCCTTACATGCTCCAACGAAATTGGTACCACAATCGGAGCGTATTTGTTTAACTGGTCCTCTGACTGCAAAGAACCTTCTGAGGGCATTTATGAAGCTTGAAGCATCCATAGATTCTATAACCTCGATGTGTATCGCTCGCATACTCATGCAGGTGAAGAGTACCGCCCATCGTTTGCTGTTTGCTAGTCCGCCCCTAGTTCTACGCGAGATGACCATCCAGGGCCCAAATACATCAAGTCCTACATAGGTAAAGGGGGGTTCTGTATTAAGTCTGTCGACAGGTAGATCCGCCATCCTTTGGTCTTGGCTTTTGCCTCTCAGCATTCGGCACCTAACACATTTGTGGAGATTACTGGCCACGCACCTTTTCATGCCAACGACCCAAATGCCCGCCGCCCTAATGGCGCCTTCGGTGAAGTGTCGTCCCTGATGCATGACTTGTTCGTGGTAGTGGCGCACCAACAAAGTGGCGATGTGATGCCGGCCAGGGATGATAAGAGGGTTGCTTTCCTCCCTGCTCAGTTGGGACTTATTGAGGCGGCCTCCTACTCTCATGAGGCCGTCGTTGTCGATGAAGGGATTCAACTTCCAAAATGGACTGTTTTTGTTAACACTCTTCTTTCCGCGAATGCAATTGATCTCTTCCGCATATGTTTCCCTTTGAACATGACTGAGAACAGTTTCCTTAGCCTTTGTAATTTCCTCTACGGTGCGCAGCTCTTTGCAGATGTGCCAGCCGTGGCAACCGGTAGTTTTACCGTCTGGTGTCTGGCGGAAGGAGGAGGCTATATGCCCGAGATGGGCTACTGTTCGCAGAAGGGCCGTCCACTTTGAGAAGCGTTGGAATCGATGTGATCCGAATGCGTTTTTGTGCGATACATTGGTGAGTACCACGGATACTTGTGGGGGCCTTATCTCCGTATCCTTTTCGGGATCCACGAGTTCAAAATCGTCAACTGGGGTTGGTAGCGTTTCCGCAGGCTGCGCAAGAAACATTGGTCCTGTGAGCCACGACGTATTCTGCAGTTGAGATGCGGGTACTGATCTGGTGGCGTGATCTGAGGGATTTTGCTGTGTGGGCACGTGGTGCCATTGTTCTGGTTGGGTTGACTTCCTGATTCTTTCTACGCGGTTAGCTACGTATACGTAGAATCTCCTTTTCTTATTGTAGATGTATCCCAGTACCACCTTGCTATCTGTGTAGAGTTTGACGGCATCTGGTTTGCTGTCCATCTCATTCTCGATATGCTCCGCCAGTTCTACTGCTAGCACTGCACCACACAGCTCGAGTCTGGGTATAGTATGGTCAGGTTGTGGCGCCAGCTTAGCTTTGCCAAGGATGAACCTGATGTGGCAACTTCCATCCACGTCCGTGGTTTTTAGGTAGGCCACCGCTGCTATAGCTTTGGTGGAGGCATCTGAGAACACGCAAAGCTCTTTGCTGTGTGCGGCGGTGAGAGATATAGGTGAATAGGGGCGTGGGATTTGAAGTTGCTCGAGGGCCTTCAGGGAGTGTTTCCACGTTTCCCACTCTTTCCGTTTTTCTGGAGGTAGTGGGGTGTCCCATTCCTGTTTTTCGAAGGACATTTCTCTGAGGAGGGACTTCCCTTGTATAGTGACAGGAGCCACGAATCCTAGCGGGTCGTAGAGACTGTTAACGGTGGACAGGACTCCGCGACGTGTGAAGGGTTTTTCTTCGATGGCTACCTGGAACGTAAAGGTGTCTGTTTTAAGATTCCAGCTTATCCCCAGGCTCCGCTGTATGGGAGGCGTGTCGGTCCCCAGATCCAAATTCTTGAGATCGTTTGCTTGATCATCTGCGTGGAACGCCTTCATCACTGTGGCACTGTTGGAAGCTATTTTGTGCAACCTTAGGTTGGCCTTCGCTAACATATTTTGTGTCCTCTTGAGTAGATCTACGGCTTCTTCTTCGGTGGGAACTGATTTTAATCCGTCGTCCACATAGAAGTCTCTTTCGACGAAGCTCCTGGCGTCTTTCCCGAACTCTGCTTCTCCGTCTTGGGCCGTTCTTCTGAGGCCGTAGGCTGCCACTGCCGGTGATGGGCTGTTCCCGAAGACATGTACTTTCATGCGGTACTCCGTGATTTCTTTTTCTACGTCGTCATCTTGGTACAACAGGAATCTTAGGTAGTTACGGTTGTCTTCTCGCACAAGGAAGCAGTGGAACATCTGTTGAATGTCTGCGGTTACGGCGATAGGTTCCTTGCGGAAGCGGATCAGCACTCCCAGAAGACTGTTCGTCAGATCCGGCCCGGTGAGGAGAACATCGTTTAGGGAGACTCCCTGATGCTGAGCGCTGGAGTCGAATACCACTCGGATTTGGCCAGGTTTCTGGGGGTGGTAGACGCCAAACGACGGGAGGTACCAGCATTCTTCGCCTTCTTTCATTGGGGGCGCCGACTCTGCATGGCCACTGTGGAAGATTTTTTGCATGAAGGCCACAAAGTGTTCCTTGGTCTCCGGTTTCCTTTGTAGGTTACGGCGGAGCGAAGCGAGCCTAGACATAGCATGGTCTCTGTTGTTTGGGAGGCGTCTTCTTGGCGAGCGGAAAGGTAGTGGGGCCACCCAACTGCCCAATTCGTCCTTGAAGAGCTCCTTATCCATTAACCTCAAGAATTCTTTGTCTTCCATTGATGGCGCCTGTTTGTCGTCGTCCTTTGTTGTCTGGAACACTGTACTCCCTAGGTCATTGGGGTATTTTCTTGCCACAGGCGCGTCTCCGTAGTTCCTTTTGGTCTCGAGCTTCTCGTGGACCTGAAAGTGGTTCGGACAAGGTTTGAAGTGGGATATACGACCGTTCTCCAACAAGTTCGTCTGTAGGGCGCCTACGTTGTCGGGTCCTCGTATCCTGTCTATGCATACTTCTCCAACTACCACCCATCCTAGATCGAGCCTTTGGGCGCTTGGGCCGTTGTGGTCCCCATTTCGCTGTTCGCGGATCTTGTGTGCTCTCATGATGTCTCTGCCAAGTAGCAGCAGGATCTGGGCATCTTCGTCTAGTGGTGGGATATGATCGGCAATGGTTTTTAGATGGGGATGGTGTCGCGCCACGTCTGGCGTGGGGATCTCAGTCCTATCTTCCGCCATGTGATTGCACTCGATGAGTGTGGGAAGGGGCATGCTCACTTTGCCGTCTATTGAGCATATGGTGTAGCCATTCACTCTTCTCCCTGTAGTCTCCATTCGCCCTGCGCACGTTCTGAGAGTGTAAGGAGAAGTACTGTCTTGTATGCCGAACATATCGAAGAATTCTGACCTGACCAGCGATCGGTTGCTCTGGTCGTCGATGATTGCATACATCCGTTTGGCTCTTTGGGGTTGTCCCTCTGGGTGCACTGTTACCAGACATATTTTAGAGCAAGATCTACCGTCGTCTCCTCCTCCGCATACTTCTGTGCATTTGGATGCTACTGACGTCGGGGGGGGTGTGTCTCCCACTTCTTCCTCCCCGCCCTGCTTTGTCGGAGGGTTAGGGGCTTTGCTTGCTTTGGGCTTCATAGCTTCCGGGTGTAGAGCGGCTATGTGCCTGTCGCTATCGCACTCTGTGCATTTCATAGCTTCTTTGCAGTCCTTGAATAAATGAGTTGTGGAAGCACAACATTTGAAACAGGCTCCCCATTCCCTGAGTAGGTTCTTTCGCTCCTCTATGGGTTTCATCCTGAATCCGAAGCACTTGTTAAGTGGATGCGGCTTTTTGTGGATAGGGCATTCTTTGTTAAGGTCCCTTGGTTTTTTGTCCCTGTCGGCCGTCTGGCTGGGACTCGCGTGGGTCGTAGGGGGCACGTCCGTCCTGTGGACCGAGATGGGTGTTCTGGAGTCCTTGCACCTTGCTGTTGACCTTTTGTTCCTCGGGTGGCTAACGCTGGATGTGGTTTGCGCCCCTAAGACGAAGCTGGGGTCGTTTCTTGTCTTTGCCGCTTCGCAGATGAAGCTCACGAAGAATGAGAATGGGGGGAAGACAACCTGCTTCTCTCTTTTGTATTTGGAACCTTGTGAAAGCCACCTTTCTTGGAGGTTGAAGGGTAGCTTCTCCAGGATGGGTCTCACTCCACGAGCTGAATCTAGGGCGTTGAGACCTATTAAGGAATGGTCTTTCCTTGCGAACTCCAGTTCTTGCAGCAGGTCTCCAAGATCTCGTAACTTCGAGTAGTCTTTACTCGTGATCTTGGGGAAGCTCTCGATTCTTTTGAAGAGTGAATCCTCGACTGCTTCAGGGCTGCCATAGGTCTCTTCTAGCCTTTCCCACACTAGGTCCAGACCTACTTGGGGTTGATGTGCGTTTGCCGTCCGAAGTCTCTGCGCTTGCTCCCTGGATACGTTCCCCAAGAACTTAACTAACAGGTTGAGCTCTTCCCTTGCTGAGAAGTCCAAGCTGTCGATTGCGTCTTTGAACGTGAACTTCCACGTCCGGTAGTTCTCAGGGCGGTCGTCGAAGCTGATGAGTCCTGCGTGCACCAAATCGCGCCGGATCATGTACTTGGCTATGTCTGTCAGACCTGAGACGTCGGCGCGTTTGCCCCGTTCTGAGGTAGTTGCTGGGACGGTCTGTGCGGTCGCCTATTCCTTGGCGTGGATGCGTGATGGCTGCTGGCCAGTGTGAGGGGCTGTTTTCTCCCGCGTGGGTGTACCTGGATTGCGAGCCTGTTGTGGTGCATCCGTGTGCGCGCTGGCGTGTGGATCACTCTTGTGGCTGTGGCTATCCCAGGCAGCATGTACCATTGACAGAGCAGCGTCTTCTCCTCGTGGGCCTAGCAGGTCTTCGGTATCTGTGGAGTCGCTCCATCCGTGTTGAGATGGTGCGCTGGTGTTTACACTGAAGAGGCTCCTTACGTAGTCTTCAGTGCGTCGGGCTGGATCCTCTGAGGCTATCCGTCTGTACGGTAGCTCCCCGCCGTCCTGTTGCGCGGCTGCTTCTAGGACTTCGGCTTGGGCTATAGCGGCGGCGGCTTCCTTCTCTTGATTTAGTGCCTCTAGATCCGCATCCAATTCGGCCTTTTTACGCGCCGCGGTAGCGGCGGCATTTGCAGCGGCGGCGGTAGCTGCAGCGGCGGCATTGGCAGCGGCATTCTGCTCCTCCTCTTCTATGCGCGCTCTTTCTGTCCTTACGGCTGCCTCTCTGCGACTATATTCAGCCCTGGCACGTGCGGCCTCTGCGGCGGCTCGTGCCTTGGTATCGTTTGTGCTTGCACTGGACGCGTTAGACTGCGCTGATCTTGCTGATCTAGATGAGTGCCTGGATATGCTTGAGCGCTGCGATGCAGTCTCCAGGAGGAGCTCTTTTCTCACGCTTTGAGCGTCTGTGATGGCGGCCCGCACGCGGCTGTCACGTGCAAGATCAATGTTATTTTGTAAGTCTCTTTCTTGCAGGCTTTCGCCGGTGTTGGTTCTGGTCAAGTAGGTGATGTATGTTTCTGACAGCCCTTGGTAGCACGAGTGATCAGACTTTATTTGAATAATTGCCTGCGCGAGCTGTTGTGCATTATCGCCAATACTAACGACATTGCGTAACTCCAATGCGGTTGTTTCCCAGGCCAACTCTAATTTAGCGCGGTGCGCTTCAATGTCGCTCTCATATTTTTCGCGGCCCTTTTGTGTCAGTGTGACTGTCCGTTTGGGCCTTGCGCCTGCCTGCGCCTGTTGCAGATGCGCAGCGGTCTCTGTGTCTGAGAGATCGCTTTCCTGCGTGATGTCTGGTGAGGCTCTGAGTTATGCCATGCTGTAGGTGTGTGTAGGCCTTTTGCCAGTGCGTGTGGCGTGCTGTCTTTTACCTTGTCAGCGTAGGGCGTCTGTCTCAGATGGTGCCGAGCGGTGTCCTGCAGCGTGCAGCGTTGGGGTAGCTGTACTTACAGGTGTCCGTAGGCTCCTCACTGTGGGGCTGAGCAGCGGGTGGACTCAGACAGAGAAAAAGGCAGTTAGGTTTGTGTGTACAGTCTGTTTGCAAAGCTGCTGCCTTGTGTGCAGGGACTATTCTGTATAGCATAAAGTCTTTGAGTAGTAGCTGCTGTGTGATTCCCCAACACAGGTCTTTGTTTTACTATCCTGAAGCCAGGGTCACGAATGGTGTATGAATGACTCCAGGTAGCTTAACTCGTGTCTCACCTCTTCCAAAGCACAAACAAGTCCTTTTCTCTTTCTTGGTTTTATTGAGGGAAAACACAGGGAGATAGGTGCTTGTAGATGGAGTGTGGGGAGAGAGGGCTTCTCTGTCTGCTGTGCAGTGTATCAATAATGAGACAGTGTAAAACAAAAAGGCCTTGCTGGGGTGATAGCAGGCAGTTACTCACTCAAAGTCCAGGGTCAAAAGGAAATGAGGAGTAAGGGTCACACTAGATAGGAAGTGGGACTATACTAACTGTCAGCAAGGACAGGGGGGTAGGAATAGCCCACTCTCAGCTAGGAGAATATGAGCTGCAGGCAACCAACACAGGCTGTGTAAACGACATGTTGCAATAATGTTGCATTTTACATACAGCGTTGCTGCTGGGACAGGGGAAACTGACAGGCAACTAAAGAAGGGAGAAATGAATCCCATAACTAAAGGGGAAGACAGAGGAATATGGAATCTAGTTCCAGGACACTGTACTTTCCTTTGCGACTGTTTAGGAGCTCCTAGCTACCAACGTGAGGACGCAGAGACGTGTGTGAAGTCCCTTCCGGGTCCCAGTGCTCCACGAGAGAGGTGAATGGCGGCCGCACGCTACAACTAAGCAGTCGCAAAGGAAAGTACAGATTCCCTTACTCTCTGGGACAACGGCTGATACAGACACAAGATCCAGCATTCTAAAGGACTTCAGTTTACACAGAGGTGATCGTGGAGTCTTCAGTTGGTGCATGGGCTGGTCCCATAATATGCCTGATTTTATCTGACAAATTGTAAGTGTGCATTTGTCTTGTCCGTGATGTATTAAAATTCATATCTGATTTTACACAAGGATCGGGCGCTTCTTTTCTCTTTTTTCTAAATAGGTGCTGTGGGAGTTCGGTGAGCCCAAGAAGAAGCAGCCTGTACTTTTGTGATTCATTTATCATGGACAATTTGAGGACTTAAGTATTTTTTGTGATTATTTATAATTGCTTTATCAATTATTTTTTCATTTTTGAATATTATTGATTTTTTGGTCCACTATTTGTTATGACTTTAATTTTATTCACAATTTAGGTTAGGTTGGACCTTGCATATTTATAGTTGTTTATGTTAATTGCACAGTCATTCTTTTGTCCTTTATTTTTGATAGAATTTGATTCAATTTTTGTTCATATTTTTCTCTTTTTCTTTTTGATTTTTATGCACACTTTTTCTTTTCAATATTTTTTATATATTTTTATAATATTTTCAATTGGGCATATATACGGCCCCTGCCATTTTTTATATTGATATTTATCTGTTTTAACTAAATTTATCCACCTGGTGCAAACACCTACCACATATATCAGCGTTGCAGCAGTTTTGGTGTATTTGGTAAGGGGCGCTGTCTATAATTCTGTCAATATATATATATATATGTTACATATATGATCAGCAAGGTGAAGAAAAGGGAATGTGGGCATCCTATGGTGGTCATGATAAGCCTTGGTCTGATCTTAAATGTAAAGATTAATTTGACAATAAACATAAATGACCAAAAATGTGTGAACATAGTCATGATATGGGGACTAAAATAGTCTCATAATGTGTCGTGTGATAGGCACTTGGTTTAAATAAAGGGGGATGATGGGGGTGATCAGGGAATACGTGACTGATAAAAATTAAGAGTACATTTAAATAAAAAATGAAAAATCAAGAATAAAATCTTTCTTAAAATCCAAATGTCCAGATTAAAACAAATATTCAGACATGTAAGTTGACTGTATAGATATAGACTTCTCTCTCTGGATGAAGCTATTGCGAAATGTACGTCAGAGGCCGTCATGACGTCACGCACTATGATTTTCACCATGGACGCCAGCAGCTCTCAGCAGACCTGATCGTAAAACTGACAGAGCCTCCCCTAGCTGCGCACTCAACACGCTTGCTTCACCAGTATCGTGTCCCCAGAGCAAGAACAGATAAGTGTTCTGAGTGTCTTCTTTCCCTCTTTTTTGTCCTCTCCCCACCCCTCTCCCCCCGTTTGTTGTAGGGGTATGCTATTGAGGGCCAGATTGGGGGACTACACGATCCTGCTGCACTGCTCCCCCACAGGGTCAGCATATATCCGTGTGTAGGGATTTCCCACTTTCATTCCCTGTCCCTGTGTGTAGTTACTGACGCTCAGGGTCAGTTTATGTGGGGTTTTTCAATTTTGTTTATCCAGCTACACATCCCAGCGTTTTCGTGTACACATGACTTGTTTGCGTATGTGCCCATGTGTTCCAGTATGCGGACCCTCAGAGGTCTTGAGGTACGGCCCACGTACTGGAGGCCACATGGGCATGACAATAGGTATACAATGTGATCGGTGTGGCAGTTAAGGGTTTGTTTTATTTTGAATTTTTCTTGTGTGATATTACAAATAAATTCAGTTCTCTCTCCCTTAGATACATGTTTGCAAGCCTTACAACCAAAACATCCAAAGAAGCATATCGGTGGGGGCAGCCAGCTTTGGCTTCTCACCTCTTCCTATTAATTGACTGTGCTGAGGGCCAATTTGGATTTGATACACGGGGCTATCCTGAAGATTACCCTCAGATCAGGAGGGACATGGTCCTTTAGGATGGGGTCTTTCTGTACAACGTGCCAATGTCGCTTTATGATCTCCTGAATTTTGGTAGCGTTTGTGCTGTATGTAGTAATAAATGGTGTTTTAAAATCTGTGTTCTCCCTTTTTGTTCCTGGCTTTAGCAGATTACTGCGTGGTATTGAATTAGTTTTTTCTACTGCTAACTCAATGAGTTCTGGTTGGTATCCCCTCTCTAAAAACCTCCCCTGTAATGTGTGGACCTGGTCTTGAAATACACTGTCTTCCGTACAATTCCTTTTGACTCTCTGGAATTGGCCATACGGTATGTTGCTGAGCCATTTGGGATGATGACAGCAGGATGTGTGTAAAAAATTGCTGACATCTGTCGGTTTAAAAAAAGTTTTTGTCTTGATGCCCGAATTATCAACATTTATCGTAAGATCAAGGAAATTAATATTTCCCTGGCTGTGTTCCGATGTGAACTCTAGGTTCACATTATTGTTGTTAATGTATCCAATGAAATCCTTCAATTTGTCTTCTGCTCCCCTCCATATGAAGAGTACGTCATCTATGTATCTATGCCAGGAGACCAGATTTCCGCCGAACGGATGGTTGGACCAAATGTTGGTCTCCTCCCAATCCGCCAGAAAAATGTTAGCATAACTAGGCGCAAACCTGGTCCCCATGGTGGTGCCGCACACTTGGAGGTAAAAAAGGGCCATTAAACATGAACACGTTATGTTTTAGAATAAAATCTATACTATCAATAATGAAATTACGTTGCTCCTCTATAATTGATGGGTCTTTGGTCATTGTTCTTTCTACTGCTTTTAGACCATCTGTGTGTTGAATACACGTGTACAGTGATTTAACATCACAAGTGGCTAATATAAAATCATCTTGCCATTGAACGTCTGCAAGTATATTTAAAACTTGTGTGGTGTCTTTGAGGCATGACCTCCCACTGGCCGCATACTTCTGTAGAAAAAAATCTAGATATTCCGACAGGTTTTGGGTCAGGGATCCAATTCCTGATATGAATGGGTCTCCCTGGTAGGGTTTCCGTGCATATACACTGGCGACACACTTTATTCGAGCTCGGCTAGTCCCACGAATTCGGGTATACCCGGGTGTATTGAGGTTTGTGACTGTTTTCTGCCCGAGTGCATTGGGTTATTTTCCAGGCAGGGATTGAAGCATTTTATTCCCTCTGGCTGCAATACTGCACAGTATATATATATATACTGCATTACAATTCATGAATTTATGCCATCTGGTAGACACGCGAAGCATTGCAGCCTATTAAATCCTAATCATTATCATTTAACAGATCAGCCGCCCGTCAGCCAGGCATGAACCCAGGCTGGGAAGGCAAACACAACGAGGCTTGTCAGAGGTGAGGAGCGGCGCATTCCAGGTATCTGCCAGGTACATACTGGGTATTTGCTCGAATAAAGTGTGTCGGTGCAGTATGCACTTTGGGCAACAAATAAAAAACCGTCAGTATAGGTTTTTCTTGGTGTATATACCCGCATTCTTTCTCACTTAAAATCCCCAATGTCTTACCTCTGTCCAGAATTTTATCTAATTCTCATTTGTGATGCTTCGTTGGATCGTGTGTTAATTTCTGATATGTCCCTTCATCCCCTAAAATCCTGTTAGCTTCCAATAGGTAATATTCTGTGTCCATCACCACCACGCCCCCGTCTTTTTCAGCCGGCTTGATGGGGATGGACCTGTCATCTGAAAGTTCTTTTAATGCTTATTTCTCATCCTTACTCAGGTTGTCTTTGAAATTCTTTTTGTTAGCTATTTGTTTCTCCAAATCTTCTGATATGAGTTGGTGGTAGACCTCCAAATGGTGTCCTTTACTATTGGTTGGATTAAACTTAGATTTCTCCTTCAACCCTGAGTGAATAAAATTCCTTCTTCCATCTGTTACCCCTGGTGTGTTATCTATTCCACCTGTTGTTTCCCTACTAGAGGAATCCTTATTAAGGAAAAACCTTTTCATGGTTAACTGTCTAAGAAATTTGTTTGCATTCATGAACATATTAAAGCCTCTTGGTCTAGTGACTGGTGCGAAGTTAAGGCCTCTGGCTATTAGATTAAGTTGTGTGCCTGTGAGTTTTGCCTTACTAATGTTGAAAACTCCTTTTATTTCGTGTGTTTCTTTTGTTGGCCTCCTTCTGCCTCTCCTTCCTCTCTTTCTCTTTTTTTCCCATGTTTCTTTTCCTCTGTCCCTTGATCTGCTAGTTCTGTGAATTTGTTTTGTATCAGAGGGAAGCGCGGTGGGCTCTGTTCTAAAAAAGCAGTTCCTTTCTTCACACGTTCCCAAACTGGGCTTCTATTTGGTGATCTACTCATATGTCTTTCTCTTTCTGTTCCCCTTTCTCTCTGTCTTGACCTCTCTCTCCTATCTCTGTATTGCTCCCTTTCTCCTCTCCAAACTGGTCTGTCTCTTCTAACTTCTCTTTCATAGTAGGATCTATTATCCCAATCATGGCATCTTTCTTGACTATGATAGTCCCTTCTTTGGTAGTCTCTTCTATCCCTGTAATCATGTATCCTTTCCCCTTCCCAGAAATGGCGGGGTCTCTCATGTTGATGTTGTCTATATGGTTGATACGCCTCTCTATCATGGAATGGTCTTATAGGTTCCCTGTCTGGTTTTTTAGATTCAATGGGGGCTATGCACTAAGCTCAATAGCTTTGCGTTCTGATTTTCCAAAAAAGCAGATTTGTTTAAAAGTGAGGCCGGGGACGCGATTCACTAAGGCCTTGAGCCCATTTTTTAACGTACCTGTTCAAAATAGCTCAGAACAGCCACAGCGTACGTGTTGCTTTTTTTTCCCCCTGCTAGCGTTCTTAACCTTTACGTATGCTAGCTGATAGAAAAAAAAGCCGCTTGAAACATTTGCATGGAGATTCTGTATCTCCATGCAAGACTGTTACAGGCGATCGTACACTAAATAAATACATTTTAATAATAGTGTACATGAGCAGGGGGTCTCCAGAGCTGAACCGCATTGGTTTCAGGTCCGAGGACCCCTTACTTCAGGAGATACAGGCCCCGTTATGGGGTGCCGGTATCCCCTGCACTTTAAAGCTCCCGCGTCACGTGACCGGGACATTTAAATTCTGCAGAGGGATACCGGCACCCATATAAAGGGGCCTGTATCTCCTGAAGTAGGGGGTCCTCAAGGCTGAAACCAATGCGGTTCAGCTCTGGAGACCCCCTGCACATCTACACTAGTATTAAAACACACATAACAATAAATAATAATTCATTACCGTAGCGGCTATCCGCTATGGCAATGAAGCTGCATTAATGTACATTTTAATAATAGTGTGCAGGAGCAAGTGGTCCCCTGAGCTGAACCGCATTGATTTCTGCCTGAGAGACCCCCTGCTTCCCGAGTTACAGGCCCCGTAAACCTGTAAAAGTAAAAATAATACACTTTTGTATTGTATTGTATGTCTTTATTTATATAGCGCCATTAATGTACATAGCGCTTCACAGTAGTAATACATGTGATAATCAAATAATTAACAGATAATATATATAACAGGTCATGGGAATAAGTGCTTCAGACATAAAATTAATATTAAGGAAGAGGAGTCCCTGCCCCGAGGAGCTTACAGTCTAATTGTTAGGTAGGGAGAACGTACAGAGACAGTAGGAGGGAGTTCTGGTAAGTGCGTCTGCAGGGGGCCAAGCTTTATGTATCATTTGTTCAGAATATCCACAGTGCTATTCATATGCTTCTTTTTTTTTTTTTCAAATAGTTTTATTAGGCATTAGTACAAAATATATTCACATACATAATTCAAGGCCTAATACAGAACATTTTGTTTTTTTCCATTGAGTGGGGAAAAGAGCGACAGGCTTAGCTGTCTCTGAAGGTAGCGTCCTCAAAGAGGGAGGACAGAGAGGGGAGTGGGGGGAGAGAAGGGGGTAGGGGAGGGGGGGCTGGGAAGGGGGGGCTGGGAAGGGGGGGGGGAGGTGGTGTACCCTTCCCGGGAGGCCTTTCCCAAATTTGTCCCTGTTTAAATTGAAGCTCATGGCTGAGTCTCCGATTCACCGTTTAGAGGGCCATCTCCTCTTGTGTGGAGAATCCATGGCTCCCATACAGTATGTTGTAGAATGTGAAAAGTTTCTGTTTAAGCATGCCCGTCAATTTCTCCATGAGCATCCCTTCACTGATCCTCTTTTTTATTGACCTCGTAGAGGGAGTGGTTTGCCTCTTCCAGGCAGCCGCTACTTCACATCTCACCGAGGTAAAAATAAAGGAGATTAATTTCCAAGTTGGACGGTCAATTCCCGTGATTGGCCGTGCAAGCAGGTAGGTCAGTGGGTCTATAGGCAGCTCTAGGTCAGTGACCTTTTTAACTAGATTCTGGACCCTAGCCCAGTATTTTATCATTTCCGGTCATGACCACCAGATTTGGGCCATGTCCCCTCAATGACCACAGCCTCTCCAGCATAAGTCTGATGCCAGGGGGTAGATTTGATTTAACCTCTCTGGAGTTAGGTACCAGTGATAGAGAATTTTATAGATGTTCTCCTTGGTTGTTGTGCAGATAGATGTTCCCGAGGCTGCCTCCCAGATTTCTTCCCAAATCTCTCTCTCTCTTGTGGTGTTCAAAGCTGCTGCCCACTTGAGCATGTAGTTGTGGTCTTGGGGAGTCATTGAATTTTCTAATTCGGAATATATTTCAGAGATGAGTCCCTTTTGGTAACTATTAGTTTTGCACAATCTCTCGAATTTAGTGAATGGGGGGAATTCTGGGTCTGGACATATCTTTTGGGCAAAGTGTCGGATTTGTAGGTATTTAAATGAGTCCAGTTCTCTTATTTTATATTTGGTGCGCAGTTCTTGATAACTTAGGAGCTTTCCGAAGCTGAGAAGATCCGCAATCGCCCCGACCCCTCCCTTCATAGTTGCTCATAAAGTTTAGATCTGCAGCCTGGGGGGAATTTGGGGTTATTGGATATGGGCGTGAGCTGTGGATTGGGTGAGCAAAGCCCAAATTGGGTGTTGTATTTCGTCCAGACCTCCCATGTAAGTACTGACGCTTTTAGTTGTAAGTTATGGACTTGTCTGTCTCCTCTGTCTAGGCACCAGAGGCAGGCCTGCAGAGAAGGCATTCTAGCGTACTGAGATTCTATATCAATCCAGCAGCATCGGGCCGGATCAGTGTTCCACATAACTGCTTGTTTCAATTGCGCAGCTATATAGTATTTGAGGATGTCTGGACCAGCCATACCTCCTCTTCCCCTTGATGCCAACAGGACCGATCTGGCCACCCTGGGTCTTTTACCCTGCCAAATGAAGTGAAACAGTCCATTTTGTATGTTTTTCAGGTCAGTGCTGGGTACATGGACCGGGAGTGTCTGAAAGTAATATAAAAGTCTGGGGAGTATGTTCATCTTGATGGATGTCATTCTCCCAATCCATGAGACCCGGTAACCTTCCCACTGATCTAGGTCTTTTTTGATTGTTTCCCAGAGGGCTGGGTAATTATCCTGATATTGAGCTCGATAGTGCCTTGATATATTCACTCCCAGATATTTAATATATGAAGAGCACCATCTGTAGCTAAAATTAAATTTAAGAAGTTTCACTTCGTGTTCTGGTAAGCTAAGATTTAGGGCTTCGGATTTTCTGCTGTTTATTTTATAGTTAGATATCTTGCCAAAATCCGTCAGTTCCTTTTGAAGGTTCGGAAGGGAAGTTTGGGGTTTGGACAGAGTTAGACTGATATCATCAGATATCATCAGTGATATATTCACTCCCAGATATTTAATATATGAAGAGCACCATCTGTAGCTAAAATTCAATTTAAGAAGTTTCACTTCGTGTTCTGGTAAGCTAAGATTTAGGGCTTCGGATTTTCCGCTGTTTATTTTATAGTTAGATATCTTGCCAAAATCCGTCAGTTCCTTTTGAAGGTTCGGAAGGGAAGTTTGGGGTTTGGACAGAGTTAGAATGATATCATCAGTGAAAAGAGATATTTTATCATTTGTATCTCCTATTCCTATGCCCTGTATATTCGTATTATTATGTATTTTGGCCGCCAGTGGTTCGATCGTGAGAGCAAAGAGGAGAGGTGATAGGGGACATCTCTGTCTCGTTCCGTTTTTAATTTGGAATCTCTCGGATGTTCCTCCTGAGAGTCTGACTGCGGTGGACGGGTTCTCATAAAGAGCTCTGACCCCTGTCAGGTAAGTATCCTTAAATCCGAATTTTTTCAAGGTGTTGTCCAGAAATAGCCAGTCTATTCTATTGAATGCCTTCTCTGCATCCAAGCTCTCAGCAGCATCGCTTTTGTATTGGTCATATGGGTATGGTCGATTATATCTATTATTTTGCGCATGTTGTCCGCCGCTTGGCGACCAGAGACAAATCCAACTTGGTCCAGGTGGATTATTCTGGGTAATATGGGGTTTAATCTATTTGCCAATATCTTGCTGTACAATTTGAGGTCGTTGTTCAGCAAAGATATAGGCCTATAGCTACCACATTGTGTCGGATCTTTCCCTTCTTTATGAATGATCGCCAGGTTGGCTGTGGACATTGACGCTGGGATAGGATTCCCTTTCATGAAGGAGTTGAAGAGGTCTAGTAGGTAGGTTGATAGTATGGGTTGGAAGATTTTGTAGTAGGTATTTGTAAAGCCGTCTGGGCCCGGCTCTTTGGATGCTTTAGAAGCCTTCACTGCCGCTGTTAGTTCTTCTAGCGTAATTTTCCCATTTAAGATGGTATTTTCCTCCTCTGTCAGGGAGGGCAAGTCGCAGTCAGCTAGGTAATTTACAATTGGCTCCTGGTCGGCCATTTGTGAATTAGCAGAGTGGTTTCTCAGGTTATATAATTTAGTATAAAATTTAGTGAATTCGTCTGCTATTTTGTTCTCACTGTATATTATCTCACCAGACCTATTCTTGATCGCTGTAATTTGCGATATTTTTTGTATGCCTCTTAACTTACTAGCAAGAAGTCTGTCGGCTTTATTCCCTTTGTCATAATACCTCTGACCTGTCCATTTGAGAGCTTTTTCTACGTTTTCCAATTGGATATCTCTTAGTTCGTTTCTGGCTGCTGATAGTATTTTGTAAATTTTCCTCGAGGGATTTGATTTATGCAGGTGCTCAAGCTTTATAATTTTGTCTGTAAGCTCTTTGATTAGTTTTGATTTGACTTTCTTCCTGTGGGATGCTATTGATATGAGATTGCCTCTAATTGTCGCCTTATGGGCCTCCCACAGGGTAGCTGGAGACTTGACCGTGTCGAAGTTCAATCTAAAGTAATCCTTGAGAGCTATTTTAATCTCTTTTTCTACTTCTTTATGGTTAAGTAGGGAGTCATTCAGTTTCCAGCTATAAGATATCAATTTTACAAATGGGGTCGAAAGGTTCACAGAGATGGGTGCGTGATCGGACCATTTAATTGGCCCGATGTCAGAGTTGGCTGCTGCTTCCAGGATATTCTTGGTAGCAAGAAAGTAGTCGATACGCGAATGGTCTGGTGAGGGGCCGAATAAAAGGTATAATCCCTTTGTCCCTGATGTTGTGCTCTCCAAATATCCACTAAGGAAAATTCCTTCATAATATTGTTAAATTTTCTCCCTAGTCTTAGGCCCTGGGTTGAGTGCGAGCGTCCCAAAGTGGGCGACTTGTCTTCAGACGGGTTAAGTGCCATATTTAAATCTCCTGCTATTATTAGTGATGACATGTATGCAGGGTCAATTTCCTCCAGTACTTGTTTTAGGAAGCTTATCTGGTTTTCGTTGGGGGCATAAAGGTTGATCAGGGCGATTGCGGATCCCGCTAATGAGCCATACTCAACAATGAATCTACCCTCTGGGTCAGTTGTTATTTTTGTTAGGTTGAATGGAGTGCCCTGACGAATAAGAATAGCAACTCCCCTTTTTTTTACTACTAAATGATGAGTAGTAACTCATGGGGTATGCATTTTGGAAAGTTTTGGGTGGGTCCTGAGATGTGAAGTGCGTTTCCTGGAGGAATACAATGTCCCCATTTGATTTTTTCAATTCTTGGAGGGTGAGCCTCCTTTTCTTATTGGTCTGTAGACCCTTTACATTTAGGGATACTATTTTGATTGTGTTTTGTTTAGCCATATTTTCTCTTTATTTCTCCTTTTCCCCTCTTCGGGTCTTGGGACCTTACCCTTCCCACTAGGGATGGTCCAATGTCTGTTTGTAGGGGGTGCTACTTCCCTGTTGCTAAGGTCAGTGAGCTTTTGGTTGTCCTGACACTTCTGGGTGGACTCCCAGAGGGGGTGGGAAGGTGGGAGAGGGGAGGACAGGGGGGGGAGAGGGGGGACCTGCTGGGACAGTATCAGCAGTGTTGAGAGAGAAGAGAAAGCAGACCTTGTCAGGGTCTCGAGGGTATAGAACCTGTCTGGTCTATGGGCCGGTAGTTAAGGTTTAAGACCCTAAGGGGAGTACGTCCGGTTTCGTCCGCCAACAAGTCCGAGAGAGGTGGGGACCTCTGGTTAGTCAGGAACCCTTATGCTCCTCCTGGGCTCATCCGTGTTGGGTCGGGCGGGGGGGGGGGGTGGTGGAGGGGGGGTGCGAATCTGTTTGGCCCCTTTCTTGAATGGCCTCTCAGAGTTTACGGCTTAGTCAATTTCCGGCCAGGGGCTTGGTGCTAAGCTGGGTGTAATTATTCCCTCAAGTTATGCTTGGGGTTAGTTATTTTGCCTAGGGTTGGTTGTATTTCTTCTGGGGGGGATTAACGTGTGCGTACATCTGGGGGGCTGGCATATGATGAGGGGGGAGGGGGGAGGGAGAGGGGGAGGGAGGGGAGGGTAGGGGGGAGGGGGGGAGGGGGGAAAGGCAGGAATAGGGGGGGGAGGTTTGTATAGCACCTAGACTCACAGTAGACACCCTTTAGGTTTACTTTCACCATCATTTTCGTCTTTCTGGGCAATAGCACCAGTTTACAACCTGTCTTCACCCTAACTTATATTAGTAGGGGCGGTAATAATCTTGGCCCGGTTTGGGTCGGGCTGGGTGATGGAGGGGGTGTGGGGGGGAGGGACGGGGGGGAGAGGGGGGGAGAGGGGGGGAGGGACGGGGGGGAGAGGGGGGGAGAGGGGGGAGAGGGGGGGAGAGGGGAGGGGAGTTGCTCATGTGAAAGAGATCTAGTTGGTCACAAACATTGGCCTTCATCTATTACAGTTTTACCACAGTTTTATCAGTATTGCGTTTGGGGGGGAGACATGTGGAGCGTCTGGGCTCATGGGGGAAAATATTACAGTTACTTTCGCCGTCAGGTTCGCCTTTCTAGGCAATAAGCACATCTTACAGCCTGTATTCGCCCTAATTTGCATTTTCACTGTCAGTATAGATCTTAGCCTGGTTAGCATCGGGCTGGGCAGTGGAGGGGGTGGGAGGGAGAGAGGTGGGGGGGGAGAGGAGGGGGGGAGAGGAGGGGGTGGGGGGAAGAAGGGGGCAGAAGGGGGGGAGAAGGGGGGGAAGGAAGTAGCCCGTAGAATAGTGATCCAGTTGGGCACAAACATTGGTCTACATATAATACAGTTATATCACAGTTTTATCATATAATGCAGTTATAACGCAGTTTTATCAGTAGAACGTTTACATTTATAAATCCTCAGAATTTGCTCGACAACTCATTTGAGATAAAGAGGGGGGGGAGAAGGAGGAGTGCGAGCAGAGGGTGGGAAGGGGGGGGTAAGGGGGGAGGGGGGAAGGAGGTTAGAGCGTGTAAGTCAGAGATCCCTCTGAGCGCATACCTTAATGAACATTTCACATTGCTAATGGAAACACATTGATAAGTTTGAATCCACAGCATTTGGAGTTTTGGAGATGTCGTTGGCCCCATAGCTAAAACAGTGTCTGTGTATTTTCCTTAGCCCTTCAGCTGTATGGGGTTCAGGTTAGAGATTGCGTGTGGGGGGGAGGATGCCCACTTGGCGAGGGAGGAAGGGCGAGCGGCGGCAGGGGGGTGGGGGGGTGGAGGGTGTATGGTGGTGATGGGGGGGGAACGGGGGTGGGATGGGGTGGGGGGGAGGGTACCGGTTGAGCACTCTATGTGGGGAACAATCACTTGCGTTAGCAACTTTTACTTACTGTATGTAAGAAGGGGTATGCAAGGGTGTAGTAACTAAGGCAAAAGTACATAACTAACTTCCCGTTGGGAACTCGGGACCGACAACCTTAAACATGTATAGCTAACGTTACTGGAGGGTATGGGTGGAGCAGCCGCTCCTGAATCACTGTCCTTGCGGGGTGGGTCTCCCTCCTTAGGGTGACTCTTCAGAACGGGAGCCATTTTAGCAAGTCCGTATGCCAGTTCAGGCCATGGGCCTCCCCCCTCCATTTCCCATAAGTCCCCATACAGACCGCAAGATGAGGCAGGGTTGCCTTCTCCATCTCCGCCAGAGTTTCTTTGTGCCGTCCGTGGCCGTGCTCGGTCCTTGGACTCCATCAGTATGGAATAAAATGGAAGGAGTGGAGGGTTAGAGGACGTCCCGTCCTCTCGGCAGTTGTTGGGGATTCATATGCTTCTTTAAGCAAGTGTGTCTTAAGGTGGGTCTTAAAGGTGGATATAGAGGGTGCTAGTTGGGTACTGAGGGGAAGGGCATTCCAGAGGTGTGGGGCAGTCAGTGAAAAAGGTTTAAGGTGGGAGAGGGCTTTAGATACAAAGGGGGTAGAAAGAAGACTTCCTTGAGAAGAACGCAATAGTCTGGATGGTGCATAATGAGAAATTAGGGCTGAGATGTAAGGAGGGGCAGAAGAGTGTAAAGCTTTAAAAGTGAGTTGAAGAATGGAGTGTGAGATGCGGGAATTGATCGGAAGCCAGGAGAGGGATTTCATGAGGGGAGATGCTGAGACAGATCTAGGAAAGAGTAGAGTGATTCTGGCAGCAGTGTTTAGGACAGATTGTAGGGGAGACAGGTGAGAGGCAGGAACGCCGGACAGCAGGAGGTTACAGTAATCAAGACGGGAGAGAATGAGGGCCTGAGTCAGAGTTTTAGCAGTCGAGCAACAGAGGAAAGGGCGTATCTTAGTTATATTGCGGAGGGAAAAAAGAGACAGGTTTTAGAAATGTTTTAATGTGAGGGGCGAATGTGAGAGAGGAGTCAAGAGTGACCCATAGGCAGCGTGCTTGGGCTACTGGGTGAATGATCGTATTTCCAACAGTAATGTGGAAGGAGGTAGTAGGGCCAGGTTTGGGAGGAAGTATGAGGAGCTCTGTTTTAGCCATGTTGAGTTTAAGGCGACGGATGGCCATCCAGGATGATATAGCAGAGAGACATTCAGAAACTTTGGTTTGTACAGCAGGTGTAAGGTCGGGTGTTGAAAAGTATATTTGTGTGTCGTCAGCATAGAGGTGATAATAAAAACCAAAAGATGTTATTAGGTCACCTAGAGAGAGTGTGTACAGAGAAAAGAGAAGAGGTGCCATGACAGAGCCCTGGGGTACCCACACAGAGAGATCAATAGAGGAGGAGGAGGTGTTAGCAGAAGAGACACTGAAAGTATGATGGGAGAGGTAGGATGAGATCCAGGATAGAGCTTTGTTCCGAATACCAAGAGTATGGAGAATGTGAAGGAGAAGAGGGTGGTCCACGGTGTCAAATGCTGCAGAGAGGTCAAGTGATATGAGCGTAGTGTAATGACCTTTGTCTTTGGCAGCATGGAGGTCGTCAGTTATTTTAGTGAGGGCTGTTTCCGTGGAGCGAGCAGTGTGGAAGCCAGATTGTAGCGGGTCTAGGAGAGAATAGGTGTTGAGAAAATGGAGCAAGCGAGCGAATACAAGACGTTCAAGGAGTTTAGAGGCAAAAAGCAGGGGGGAGACAGGTCGATAGTTAGAAAGACAGGTAGGGTCAAGCTTGCTGTTTTTGAGTAATGGTATGACTGTTGCATGTTTGAAGGAGGATGGAAAGGTTCCAGAGCAGAGGGAGGAGTTAAAAATGTGTGTAAGCATAGGGATTATAGTAGGAGCTAGAGGTTTTAGGAGATGGGAGGGAATGGGGTCAAGAGGGCAAGTGGTCGAGGGAGAAGAGGCGATCAACAGTGACACATCCTCCTCTGAGACAGTGGAAAAAGAGTAAAGGAAGGCAGCAGGAGAGTTAGGAAGAGGTGTAGGATGGGAGGAAGAAACAGAGGGGATGTTCTGCCGTATGGATTCCATCTTTTCCTTAAAATAGTCAGCAAAGTCCTGAGCGGAGATGGAGGAAGGAGAGGCAGCTGAGGGTGGTTTGAGTAGAGTATCAAAGACAGAGAACAGTCAGCGTGGGTTAGACTTGTGCATGTTGATTAGTGAAGAAAAGTAAGCTTGTTTAGCTAGCGAGATAGCAGAGTTGAAACAGGATAGCATAAATTTGTAGTGAAGGAAGTCTGCGAGAGTATGAGATTTCCTCCAGAGACGTTCAGAGGAACAAGTGGAGGAACGCAGAATGCGCGTGTGGGAATTTAGCCAGGGTCTAGGGTTAGAAGGGTGAGTGCGGCAGAGAGAAAGTGGGGCATGTAGATCAAGAGAGGAGGACAAGGCAGAGTTGTAGTTCCTAACCAGGTTGTCAGGGTCTGTAGCAGAGCTGAGAGAGGAGAGGGAGGAGCGTAAAGTGGACTCAAAGTCAGGTAAGTGAATAGAGCGCAGGTTTCTGCAGAACCAGGGGGTAGATGGAGGTGGAGAAGGGGAGGAGCGAGATAGAGAGAATGAGATGAGGTGATGGTCAGAGAGAGGAAAAGGGGAAATGGAGATATCAGAGAGAGAGAAGTTTTTAGTGAAAACCAGGTCTAAGTAGTGGCCATCCTTGTGGGTGCTGGCTGCAGTCCACTGTTGAAGGCCAAAAGAAGAGGTTAGAGGGGGTTAGAGAAAGAAAGTGGGAGGACCAAGGGAGAGAGAGGTTATCAATGTGGCAATTGAAGTCCCCAAGGAGAAGAACAGGGGATTCTGAGGAGAGGAAGAAAGAGAGCCAGGATTCAAAGTGAGAAAGAAAGGCAGAAGGGGGATGAGTAGAGGTAGGTGGGCGATACATAACCGCCACATGGACAAGGAGAGGAGAGAAAATCTGGACAGTGTGAGCCTCAAAGGAGGGAAAAGCAAGAGATGGAGGAATAGGAAGGGTTTGGTAACGACAGAGAGAGGAGAGCAGGAGCCCTACGCCTCCACCCCTGCCATCAGTGCGCGGAGTGTGGGAGAAGGAAAGGCCACCATAAGATAGGGCAGCTTCCAGAGCAGAGTCAGACTGAGTGAGCCAGGTCTCAGTTATAGCAAATAGGAGCAGAGAGTGAGAGAGAAAAAAGCCATGTACAGAGAGGAACTTGTTAGAAAGGGAGCGAGCATTCCAAAGGGCACAGGAGAAAGGGAGAGGGGAGGGTGGCAGGGGATGGGTATGAGGTTGGAGGGGTTGACACCAGAGGGAGTAGAGTTTGCAATTGGCAGGCATGGACGACTGCATGTAGGAATAGGGCAGGGACCAGGATTGGGAGAGATTTCCCCAGAAGCAAGGAGGAGAAGCATGGAAAGAAAGAGGATGTGTGAGGATGATTTGCAGGGGTGTTTTTTAGTGCAGGGGATATAGCTGTGTGGTGTCAGAGGGTGCAGGTAAGAAATGAGTTCATGTGAACAGAGAAGTGATGAAGGAAGGAGAGTTGGAGATATATGAATAGAGTTAGAGACATACTGTGGCTGGTAAAAAGAAGTACATAATTTGAGAAGAAGTGAAGTCACAGCAAATATAAATGGTAAAGGCAGCATCACAGCAGTAATGATGCAGTCTGGTATAGATGATATCCTCCTTTCCAGCGTAGTTCAAATGCAGGAATCAGGGCCAGATGGGGGTGTCCACTTCTTCCTCACTTCTTTTGAACTTCCTTTTAAACTTGAGTTGTTCAGTAGTCCTGCCACTTATAATGTGCCACTTGGATATGTGCTGCATGCAGACTAAAGCTGTTCTACCTGGGTTTATATGGGTCTAAACAGTCACCTGACAGTTAGGTTCTGTCTGCTTAATTAGCACATCTGAGGCACATTCAAACAGATGGTTTTCTACACAGGGTGTTCCCTGCCTAGGTGGCAACACTTAATTTGATTAGGGGTAGACAGAAAACAGCATTCAAATATGGTTTTTATCTAGCATTGTCACTCGCATATACTGTACTACAGTATAATACACACAGCAAAGGCTTCAATGAGAGGATTTAGAGATGGATTTTACCTAGCATTGTCACGTGCATATACTTTTCTTTTGTTTACTTACCATTAGATGCCCACTCACCGAAATCCAGGCGACCCGGAAGCACTGGAACGAATCCACAGGTAACCATAAAATAAAAAACCCTTACAATCCATAATGGTGTCTTCTTTCTTCTATTTGTAATCCTACCCGTCAGTCTTGGGGTCTTCTTTTCTTCTTTGGTGTCTTCTCTGTCTTCTTCTATCTTCTTCTGCCACACCCTTCATCTCTTCTTAGGAGGCGAGGTGTTCCCTCCTCGGCGACTGGCTTCAAAATGTGGCAACATAGGCTTTTATAGGCCTATGACGTCACATTTTGGTCAAATGTTTCCAACGGTCCTGATTGGGCCGCGAAAACATGTGATTTGGCCGAAGAAAAAAAAATGATGACGTCATTTAAGGGCAATGACGCCAGCCAATCAGAATGGCTGAGTTTCAATTGCCTTTAAGATGATGTCATCAAAACAAAGATGGCCGGCGACACATGGTACTGTAGCCAATCAGAGCATGGGAACTCCATCCCAACTCTGATTGGCTCAAGTAGACCATGTGACAGAGGCTTTGCTTCAGCTGTAATCTGTGCACTCTAGTATTTTATTAAACTATAATTTACAATATCATGCTATGGGAGCCGCACTGTCTTCTTTTTGTTTTATAGTTTGAAAGGAAGGAGGTTGTTCCTAAAGACCAGCAGCGGCATTCTTGCAGCATCACATCTCGGCATTTTCTGCTTTTGGGTTTACCTTGTCTTTCAGTCCTTTCCCCTCTCCATCCCCTTCCTTCTTGTAATCCTTGTCTTATATGTTTGTTTTGTTGTTTGTTTTGTCAGTCACCTAGTGCATACTATCAAGCACTTCAAATCAATATACTTAATAGGATATTCATTGCTTATCATCATCTGTGTACTTCGTGCAGACGCAGCAGTATATTTTTTTCTTGTATGTGTGTGTGTGTGTGTGTGTGTGTTTCCATTGCAGCAAGGGATTCTTTAGAGCACAGCATGGGAATCAGATGCAAAGCCAGAGAAACCATTCACAGAAATGTTATATGGGCTCCATGTACTGTAACAATGGTTTTTCAGGCAAAAGGTGACACGGTGTGTTAATTTGCATGTCATTTCCCAGAATCCCTTGATACAGTGGAAACACTGTATGTGGGGTGATAATGGTGAAAGGCAGGGTTGTAGACCTGCCTAAGACATGTGAATGTGCTCACAAGTGATCTATTTGCTATATGCAATACAGTGGATGTTTCTTTTTGCCCTTTTCACCCACCATAACTTAAAACGGATATATATATATATATATATATATATATATATATATATATATATATATATATATATATATATATTAGAACACAGGGACTACCGCATGCACGCCAGAAAATGTAATGGTACCCCAAAACTGACATGTAATTCTAAATAAATCAAGAAAGTCAGCGGTGCTCCAGGGATAGGAAATATGAATAGCAACAGAAAGAATCCCAAAGGGGAGCACACGGGTATAGCCAAAAGTATAACAAAATTTATTGAGCTATAAAAACAAGGGAGAATATTAAAAAGAGGTTGGGGGTTCCTTGCTACTATCACAGTGGACAACAGCACAAATGCAAATCTATTGCTAATACACCTGGGATAACATCAACTCCAATTGAAGAAATAAGTAATGAACGAAATAATGGAGGTAAGTGCATCAGACAGCTAATTCAAACAGTGCTATTCGTATATAAATAAATTATATATATATATATATATATATATATATATATATATATATATATGTGTGTTTCTTATTTGTCGTAACCCTATGAACCTTAACTTACAAAAAAAAAAAAAAAGATGTCTAACCCTCCCTTACAGATATCTATCTACTGTATCTACCATAACAGTCTCCATAAGTATTATATGCCACAATTTGGCTGCTCGTACCGTAAAGAACTGTAAAATATAAAGAACACAAAACTATTGTAGTTATTGAATGATTGGCGTTATGCAGCTGATGGCCAAACTACTGAGCCTAGCAACACCACAGATGATTTACGTGACTTCTTTCAGCAAGTGAGCTGTGTTGAATCACATTTATGTATCTTAAATTGCAATAATGTTGCACTTTCTCATTGTGATCAAAGCAAACATTATTCTTTGCAGTATGCTGAGCAGTAACTCTCAAAAACTGTTTAACAAATTACAATGCTACTCCAGGGTAATCAGTCCCTGGTGTTTCAAGCCAAAATGTTCTTGAGACGGTGCAAATTTATATGTAAAACGGAAACCCATAAAAATCCACCTGAACAAATAACTGTTAAACAAACCTACAAATCTACCAGAATAATAAAATGCTGTATGCATGGCAAATGCTATTTAGTGCTTCAGTCTCATTACTCATAGAGGTCATTGGGTTAGAGCAGGGGTTGGGAACCTTTTTTCTGCCAAGGGCCATTTTGATATTTATAAAATCATTCGAGGGCCATACAAAATTATTAACTTAAAAATTAGCCTGCTATATTTGTCAAACATTTAATTAACTCACCACTAATGTGATGGCTGGAACTGCTTCTCTTTGGGTGACTGGCTGACTCTTGAGTGGTGGGTGACTATGACTGACTGTGGCTTGGTGTCTGTATACATACACACACACACACACACACACACACACACACACACACACACACATGAAGAAATCGGGCAGGGGGGAGGGAAATCAGACTCTCAGACCCACACTCAGACTCTCAGACCAGACTCTCAGACTCTCAGACCAGACTCTCAGACTCTCAGACACACTCTCAGACTCTCAGACCCACACTCAGACTCTCAGACCCACTCTCAGACTCTCAGACCCACTCACAGACTCTCAGACCCACTCTCACTCAGACCCACTCTCACTCTCAGACTCTGTATACACACACACACACACACACACACACGAAGAAATCGGGCAGGGGGGAGAGAAATCAGACTCTCAGACCCACACTCAGACTCTCAGACCCGACTCTCAGACTCTCAGACCCACTCTCAGACTCTCAGACCCACACTCAGACTCTCAGACCCACTCTCAGACTCACTCTCAGACTCTCAGACTCACTCTCAGACTCTCAGGCACACTCTCAAACTCTCAGGCACACACACACTCTCTCTCAGGCACACACTCTCTCTCAGACACACACACTCTCTCTCTCAGGCACACACACACACTCTCTCTCAGGCACACACACACACTCTCTCTCTCTCAGGCACACACACACTCTCTCTCTCAGGCACACACACATACACTCTCTCTTTCAGGCACACACACACTCTCTCTCTTAGGCACACACACTCTCTCTCTCAGGCACACACACTCTCTCTCTCAGGCACACACTCTCTCTCTCTCAGGCACACACACATTCTCTCTCTCTCAGGCACACACACACTCTCTCTCAGGCACACACACACACTCTCTCTCAGGCACACACACTCTCTCTCTCAGGCACGCACACTCTCTCTCAGGCACGCACACTCTCTCTCAGAGACACACACACTCTCTCAGACACACACACTCTCTCTCAGACACACACACACACTCTCTCTCTGACACACACACTCTCTGACACACACACTATCTCTCTGACACACACACTCTCTCTGACACACACACTCTCTCTCAGACACACACACTCTCTCTCTCAGGCACACACACACACTCTCTCTCAGGCACACACACACACTCTCTCTCTCTCAGGCACACACACACTCTCTCTCTCAGGCACACACACATACACTCTCTCTTTCAGGCACACACACACTCTCTCTCTTAGGCACACACACTCTCTCTCTCAGGCACACACACTCTCTCTCTCAGGCACACACTCTCTCTCTCTCAGGCACACACACATTCTCTCTCTCTCAGGCACACACACACTCTCTCTCAGGCACACACACACACTCTCTCTCAGGCACACACACTCTCTCTCTCAGGCACGCACACTCTCTCTCAGGCACGCACACTCTCTCTCAGAGACACACACACTCTCTCAGACACACACACTCTCTCTCAGACACACACACACACACACTCTCTCTCTGACACACACACTCTCTGACACACACACTATCTCTCTGACACACACACTCTCTCTGACACACACACTCTCTCTCTGACACACACACACTCTCTCTCTCTGACACACACACTCTCTCTGACACACACACTCTCTCTCTGACACACACACACACTCTCTGACACACACTCTCTCTCTGACACACACACACTCTCTCTGACACACACACTCTCTCTCTGACACACACGCTCTCTGACACACACTCTCTCTCTCTGACACACACACACTCTCTCTCTGACACACACACTCTCTCTCTGACACACACGCACACACTCAGACACACACACACACACTCTCTCTCAGACACACACACACTGACACACACACACACTCTCTCAGACACACACACACTCTCTCAGACACACACGGTGGGGGGGAAATCTGATATGGGGGGGGGGAGATCGGAGCAGGTGCCCTCCGCAACTGCTGCTCGGTGTGTGGGGAGGAGGACCATGTAAGTGCGCAGGGGGGGGAATCAGAGCAGGGGGGATCGGAGCAGATGCCCTCCTCCGCAACTGCTGCCCGGTGTGTGGAGGAGGGCCGTGTAAGTGCGTGGGGGGGATTCTGAGCAGGGGGGGGATCGGAGGAGGTCAGTGGACGTGCGCGGGGGGGGATCGGAGCAGGTGGGGATTGGAGCATGTTCCCACCTCTGCACCTGCTGCCCAGTGTGGAGAATCGGTATTGAAGTGTTTCTCCCTCCGCAGACTCGCTCTTCTGTGGACGTGCGTGGGTGGGGGGGGGGCGGGTCTTCAAAAAAAATAATCTTGGCAGTATGCCAACACAAGGCAGCCAATCAGGAAAGAGGGAGGTCCCCCCCCCCATCCTTTCTTGCAGGCACAGCAAAAAGAAATCTAAGTTCATCCTCATTAAGAGATAAAACTGTGTGTGTGCCGAGCACACGCATTTTAAGTGAAACTTCTTTGTGTTTTGTCACTGTTTTTGTTGCAGAAATTGTATTTGTGATGGTGATGTTTTTAATTAAAAATCAAAAGAATTTCAGTGACAAAACGCAAAGAAGATTTTCTTAGAACGCACGTGTATGGCACACACACCCTGTTTTACCTATTTGTACTTCAATATGTATAGTTACTGTAAATTACTCGTGTGCGTGTGTCGCCGTATGTGTACTGATGCAGCGGCCGTTATTCGAACACATCACGGTGCCGGTTTTGAGTTATCTGCTGTTCCCCATGCAGCATGAACGCGGCCAATCGCCCCAGGCACCCACGCTTATTGCGGATCTTTTGTTTGAATTTCATGGATTCTGTTTCTTCGATAGCAATAAAATGCATGAATTGTAATGTGTACAGTACTGTGCTACTGTGTCAGTTTCATGTTTTTAAAAGCCAGAACACTAAAATTCGTTTTTCTGCATTCGTCGCGCTCGCATTTTAGTGCGGGAAGGCTGGAATTAATACCCTGCGGTTTCAGATCGGGATTCCGGTGTACATGATGCGTGAAGTGTTCGAATAACGGACGCTGCATCAGTATGTGTCTCAGTCTCTGTCTGTGTGCGTTTGTGTGCGAGTGTGTGTGTCTCTCTGTGTCCGTGTGTGCGCGCGGGTCTGTGTGTGCGCGCGGGTCTGTGTGTGTGTCTCTGTGTGTGTATCTACTCTGTGTGTGTTGCACCTGTGTGGAGAAACTTGTGGGGAGCGCAGGTATCACCATAAACATGTAAGGGAAAGAATATCAAAATAGTGCAATATGTCTAAATGAATACAGCAATCTGAGCAGGAACCATGAATGGGAACTCACATTATCCCAGTGGTATTACAGCCTGTATTTGGCAGTAGATGTGGTGGGTAGATTCAGCAATGTGCAGAGGGGTCTTGCTTGTACACACTCCCAGATGATAGCAGGACGAACCCTCAATGGAAATGGAAATAAAGACAATTCTAGTGCAACACTGTATGTTCACTATGGATATATTGAAAAGGCAATAAGTATTGCACTTACATGATCAACATGTGCTTAGACACATAACAATTGATGCGCAGCATAGGTGTACTCCATCTACCCCCCTCCCGAGGTCGCGTCGCGTCACTTCCGGTTCGGCCCGTTGCGTCACTTCCGGTTTCGTCGGCGAACACAGAATGGATCCTCACGGGTTCTGGGGCTAGTCTGGCACACTTCTGAACTGCTGCAGGTTCACTCAACGCATTTTGCTGGCGTGGCAGCTTCGTCAGGAGTCCGATCTGAAGTGTAAGTTCTTGGGCCATGTATATATGCCCCTACTTGGCTCTGATTGGATGGATGGTTAATTCTCCACTTCCCATTGGCTGAAAAGGTGCTCTGTGATTGGCTAGTGGGCGAGACTAACCGTGCATACTAATATCCATGTATATCACATTGAAATACATATAAAATGAAATACATATAAAATGACATCGTTTTATTTAATACAAATATCTTAAAATCCTAATATACATTATAAATAGCTGCTGCTCTAACTAAAAAACTAACTAATACATAGAAAAACTAACTAATACATAGAAGAACTAACTCTATTATGAAGGGATGGGTGATTGACTGACTCTTTCACCAAAGGGTTTATTCCTTACATTGTGTGCTTGTAACGCATATATACCACTCAGCAATGATATGCATTTAAATTGAATATAGTGGTGTGGGAGACAAAAGTAGAAAAACACAAATTAGTGCATCAAATATAAATACATAAACATATAAAAATATACATATAAATAAATATAAATGACAGATTTGCATAAATCTTCAAATGATGTTTTAAAGCTATTTTGAATATCCAAAAGTAACCAATTGTAAAAAACAACCAAATATAAAATTTATATCTTAAAATTCATAACTCGTATTTACTGCTGCGGCACAGTTTATTCGAGCATTTGCCCGTTCTGTGCCGCAGCAGTAGCCTGGCGCGCGCCCGAGTGTGACGGGCGCGCGCCGAAGCAGCGGAAGAGCGCCCTCCGATCGGGGCGCTCTCCCTACCGCTGCCGAGTCCGCCGGGTCCCCCGGAACCCCCTGCCGCTGTCCCGCGATCGCGGGACACCAGGGCTCCCTCGGGGAGCCCCTGGACACGCGTGCAGGGGGCGCACGCTCCCGATGACGCGTGACCGCGCGTCTATGACGCGCGGCACGCCGAGGGGCGGCCACTAGCAAGCCGGGAGATTTCCCGGCTTGCGGTACCGACCACACTTCAATAAAGTGTGTCGGTAGTGTACACAGGCGACACAGTTTATCGCACTGCGGCCAGATCCGCATGCCGGGAGATTTCCCGGCTTGCTAGTGGCCGCCCCTCGGCGTGCCGCGCGTCATAGACGCACGGTCACGCGTCTTCGGGAGCGTGCGCCCCCTGCACGCACGTCCAGGGCTCCCCGAGGGAGCCCTGGTGTCCCGCGATCGCGGGACGGCGGCAGGGGGTTCCGGGGGACCCGGCAGACCCGGCAGCGGTAGGGAGAGCGCCCCGATCGGAGGGCGCTCTTCCGCTGCTTCGGCGCGCGCCCGTCACTCTCGGGCGCGCGCCAGGCTACTGCTGCGGCCAAGAACGGGCAAATGCTCGAATAAACTTGGCCGCAGCAGTATATTAAAAAATGTTTTTTAAAATATGATCTGTGTATAAGAGCGCATGTTATTTATATAAAAACACTGATTTCTATATCTGAATTCAATCCATCTGGAGTTAATGTCTTTAGCCGGTGAATCCAGAATGTCTCTCTTTTAATTAGTTCTTTGGTTCTGTCACCGCCTCTTCAATTTAAAGGGACTTGTTCAATCCCTCTTATAGTTAGATCTTTTGTGTTAGATCCATGGAAACGGGTAAAGTGTTTTGGGACACTATGTGTGTCCAACATACGTCTTATATTGCTCATGTGTTCAAGGGCTCTCACTTTCAGGGCACGGGTGGTTTGACTACATATTGAAGACCACAACTGCATTCCAGCAAATAAATGACAAATGCTGAATTGCAATTTATGAATTGTTTTCTGTTAAAAACCTCATTGGTGGTATTAGATTTAAAAATGTCTTTAGCCTCTTTGCTGCAAAAGTCACAAATCTTGCAGTTACCACATGTAAAAAAACCTTTTGGGAGTTTTAGCCAATTATTTTTATGTGTGTGTTCCTTTTTGTTCTTCATGATACTTGGTGCTAATTTCTGCTTTAAATTGCTTGCTTTAGTGAATAGAACGTTTGGTATTGCAGGTAGTGCACTGCCCAAAATGGGATCATTTTGTAAAATGTGCCAATGTTTTTTCAGGGCATTTTTAATTTTGTGTGCATCTTTGTTGTATTGAGTCATAAAACTTGTTGTAAAATCCAGCTCTGTCTTTTTCGTTTTATTCACAGTTGGTTTAATTAAAAGTTTCCTATCTAGCAAGTCAACTTTATATTTTGCTTCTTTAATTAATGTAGGGCTATAATTCTTCTCAAGAAATTTATTAGTAAGTACAAGAGATTGTTCCTCATAAGTTTCTTTCTTGCTGCAATTCCTCTTTATTCACATAAATTGCCCCTGAGGAACATTGGAAATCCACCTAGGGTGGTGGCAACTATTTTTTAGTATATAATTATTGCCATCCACTGATTTAAAAAATGTTTTTGTTAAAATCTCATTATTTTCAATGTAAATTTCCAAGTCTAAAAATTCCACTTTTGTTTTACTAAAATTAGATACAAATTTTAAATTAAAATCATTGGTATTAATATATTCTAAAAATTCTTTCAATAAAATTTCGTCGCCATTCCAAATAAAAAGTACGTCGTCAATATATCTTTTCCAGAGGACCAGATTTGCACCAAATCTATGGGGAGACCATATATGGTCCAATTCCCATATGGTCATAAATAAATTAGCATAGCTTGGTGCAAATCTGGTCCCCATTGCAGTACCACATAATTGTAGGAAGAATTCCTGATTGAACCAAAAGTAGTTGTTTGTTAATATAAAATGTATTCCTTGTAAAATAAAATTACTCTGTTGCACATCCATATTTTTATCCTCATTTAAAATTCTTTTAATAGCATTTAACCCTTGTGTATGGTCTATGGACGTATACAATGAGGAGACATCACATGTTACAAGTGTAAAATCATTTTCCCATTTAATATCTTCTAAAATAGATAAAACATGCGCCGTGTCTTTAAGATGCGACCTGCCGGCTACAACGTATTCTTGTAAAAATGTATCTATATATTCCGACAGGTTGGAACACATTGATCCAATACCTGAGATTATCGGTCTTCCAGGCGGATGTTGGATGTCCTTATGGATTTTTGGTAAAAAATAGAATACCGGTACTTTTGGAGAATCAATCCAAAGATACTTGAACTCCTCTTCTTTAAGTATACCTTTACTCTTACCCTCTAATAAAAATGTTTGCAGTTCTCCAAGGAAAGTGGTTGTGGGGTCTCTTTTTTTTACTCTTTTGTATGTCTTAGTGTCTCCGAGTATTCTATTAGATTTGTTAACATAGTACTCTCGGCTCATTACAACCACTCCTCCTCCCTTATCTGCTTGTTTAATAACTATTTCTTGGTCCTTCATTAACGTTTTCAGGGCTTCTCTCTCTTTAAAATTTTAATTATTTTTATATGGTTTGTCATTCTTTACAATGGCTTCGAACTCTTTGTTTAATAGTTGATTAAAAACTTCTAAATGATGACCTTTAATAAAACTCGGATAAAATTTGGACTTGGGTCTTAAATTAGTATGTTTAAATGTATCTGTAACAGGTGGATTTATTATTGTACTATTTTTTAAAATTGCATTTTCAGAATTTTTACTTAAGAAGAATTTTTTAACAGTTAATTTCCTTAAAAACTTGTTGGCATCAATAAATAGGTCAAAACCACTCGGCCCTGCAGTGGGAGCAAAGGTTAAACCTTTGCTGATTACTTTTAATTGAACGTCATCCAGCTCCTTATTACTAATATTAAAAACTCTTGATGGTTTACTTTGGATATCTTTGCTTTTTCTCCCTCCTCTACTTCCTCTGAACCTCTTTTCCTTCTTGGTTTCTGTATTACCTCTGTTAGGGGTGCATACTTGTTTTTGGTCTCCCATACTGTTGGAGACTTCCCGTCTAAAAAAGTGGTTTTCTTCTTGGTTCCTCCAACTGCTCCCACTTGTGCAGGGGAGCCATTAGAGCAGTATATTTCCCAGTCTTTCATTTGTTTAGCATAATCTAAATCTTTTTTAGAGGAAGAGGCCTCCTGCTCGCCTTTTAGGATGGCCTTTCTATTCTTGCTGTTTGGACTGGTTTTCTTTCCACTTTTTTGGTTGGGTTTAGATCTTCCTTTTTAGGGATTTCTTCTGTCCTAATTGGTTGGTAATTAATGGGTTTGTTATAAATTTTGTCTGTTTGCGCCCCCTTTCCATCCCTTATAATGATAGTTATCAGATCTCTTTGATTTATTTGGGTACCCCCTATATTCTCTATTGGGTTCCCTTGATTTTGAATGATGGAAATTCTTCTTACCCCAATTTTTATAATTCCCGTTTGTATAGTCTTCTATGTCTCTATTATATTTTTTCTTTTTATTTAAAACTATGGCATCGGTTAATCCGTCTACCTTTCTCTGTAACTCCATGTCATTTCTTTTATAGTGACCTGTATTTTCAAATGGTTCCATCTTTTCTTTAATTTTTATAATCTCGTCATCCAATAATATTAAATTTTTTGCATGTTGCTTTAAAATCAATTTTATCAGATCGTTAGAACATTTGTCTAAAATGGCATGCCATGTTGCTAAAAATTCCTTATCTTCTATGTCACATGTAGGGTTCTTTGTAAGTCTCAAACCTCTAGGTATAATATTATCTTTCAGGTATTTCTCTAAAAATTCCTGGTCTAACCACTTTCTGGTGACAGAGCTGGATTTTACAACAAGTTTTATGACTCAATACAACAAAGATGCACACAAAATTAAAAATGCCCTGAAAAAACATTGGCACATTTTACAAAATGATCCCATTTTGGGCAGTGCACTACCTGCAATACCAAACGTTCTATTCACTAAAGCAAGCAATTTAAAGCAGAAATTAGCACCAAGTATCCTGAAGAACAAAAAGGAACACACACATAAAAATAATTGGCTAAAACTCCCAAAAGGTTTTTTTACATGTGGTAACTGCAAGATTTGTGACTTTTGCAGCAAAGAGGCTAAAGACATTTTTAAATCTAATACCACCAATGAGGTTTTTAACATAAAACAATTCATAAATGGCAATTCAGCATTTGTCATTTATTTGCTGGAATGCAGTTGTGGTCTTCAATATGTAGGTCAAACCACCCGTGCCCTGAAAGTGAGAGCCCTGGAACACATGAGCAATATAAGACGTATGTTGGACACACATAGTGTCCCAAAACACTTTACCCGTTTCCATGGATCTAACACAAAAGATCTAACTATAAGAGGGATTGAACAAGTCCCTTTAAATTGGAGAGGCGGTGACAGAACCAAAGAACTAATTAAAAGAGAGACATTCTGGATTCACCGGCTAAAGACATTAACTCCAGATGGATTGAATTCAGATATAGAAATCAGTGTTTTTATAAAATAACATGCGCTCTTATACACAGATCATATTTTAAAAAACATTTTTTAATATAAATACAATGAGTTATGAATTTTAAGATATAAATGTTATATTTGGTTGTTTTTTACAATTGGTTACTTTTGGATATTCAAAATAGCTTTAAAACATCATTTGAAGATTTATGCAAATCTGTCATTTATATTTATTTATATGTATATTTTTATATGTTTATGTATTTATATTTGATGCACTAATTTGTGTTTTTCTACTTTTGTCTCCCACACCACTATATTCAATTTAAATGCATATCATTGCTGAGTGGTATATATGCGTTACAAGCACACAATGTAAGGAATAAACCCTTTGGTGAAAGAGTCAGTCAATCACCCATCCTTTCATAATAGAGTTAGTTCTTCTATGTATTAGTTAGTTTTTCTATGTATTAGTTAGTTTTTTAGTTAGAGCAGCAGCTATTTATAATGTATATTACAGTAGGATTTTAAGATATTTGTATTAAATAAAACGATGTAATTTTATATGTATTTCATTTTATATGTATTTCAATGTGATATACATGGATATTAGTATGCACGGTTAGTCCCGCCCACTAGCCAATCACAGAGCACTTTTTCAGCCAATGGGAAGTGGAGAATTAACCATCCATCCAATCAGAGCCAAGTAGGGGCATATATACATGGCCCAAGAAGCTTACACTTCAGATCGGACTCCTGACGAAGCTGCCACGCCAGCGAAACGCGTTAAGTGAACCTGCAGCAGTTCAGAAGTGTGCCAGACTAGCCCCAGAACCCATGAGGATCCATTCTGTGTTCGCCGACGAAACCGGAAGTGACGCGACGGGCCGAACCGGAAGTGACGCGACCTCGGGAGGGGGGTGGATGGAGTACACCTATGCTGCGCATCAATTGTTATGTGTCTAAGCACATGTTGATCATGTAAGTGCAATACTTATTGCCTTTTCAATATATCCATAGTGAACATACAGTGTTGCACTAGAATTGTCTTTATTTCCATTTCCATTGAGGGTTCGTCCGGCTATCATCTGGGAGTGTGTACAAGCAAGACCCCTCTGCACATTGCTGAATCTACCCACCACATCTACTGCCAAATACAAGCTGTAATACAGAGGCGGCACATTTTATTTGAGTGCGGCTAGCTCCGCAAGCCTGGGAATGCCCCGGCATGCTAGCCGCACTCCCTCGGCATGCCGCGCGTCGATGTCACGCGTCATCGGGTGCCTGCGCCCCCTGCACGCGTGTCCAGGGCTCCCCGAGGGAGTCCTGGTGTCCCGCGATGTGGGGGACAGCGGCAGGGGGTTCCGGGGGACCCGGCGGACCCGGCGAGCGAGAGGAGAAAGCCCCGATCGGAGGGCGCTCCTCCGCGGCTTCGGCGCGCACCAGGCACATCCCGGCGCGCGCCTGGTTACTGCTGCGGCCGAGACCCGGCAAATGCTCAAATAAACTCGGCCGCAGCAGTACCACTGGGATAATGTGAGTTCCCATTCATGATTCCTGCTCAGATTGCTGTATTCATTTAGACATATTGCACTATTTTGATATTCTTTCCCTTACATGTTTATGGTGATACCTGCGCTCCCCACAAGTTTCTCCACACCATTCTAAATAGGAGAAAACTGTATCTTCTCCTAAGAGGGTTGAGCAGCAAAGTTTGCCATTTTTCTTAATATTTGAGCACTCTAGTAAATTATCACAATATTTGAGATTCATATATATATTTTCACCTTCACAAGTAGCGCCTCACAATTTTTGTTTATTATGTGTTGCACCTGTACCTGTGGTGCGTGCGGCACCAACTGCGCCAATGCGCCCAGATGTGGCACCTACTGCGCAGGCATGCCACCTAATGCGCAGGCGCGCCTGGACATTGTCAACTGCAGAGGCACGCCCGGACATGGCACCTACTGCGCAGGCATGCCGTAACGTTGGCAATGGCTCCTGTGCATGCGCGTGTGGAGCGTGGGAGGCCTCTGCATGTGCGCCAGGTGACATAACAGCCTCTTCTGCCAGCAGTGACATCACTTCTGGGACTGCACTTCTGTCTCCGAATGTCTGTGTGTGTCTGTATGTCTCTGTGTGTGTGTGTGTTGCACCTGTACCTGTGGTGCATGCGCACAGCACCTACTGCACAGGCGCACCCCACGGTGCCTACTGCACAGGTGTGCCCTGATGCGGCACCTACTGTGCAAACGCACCCTGCGGCATCTACTGTGCAGGTGGAGCCAGATGCGGCACCTACAGCACAGGGTGGCCAGATGCGGCAACTACTGCACAGGCATGCCCTGTGGTGCCTACAGCGCAGGTGTGCTCGGACACGGGGCCTACTGTGCAGGTGTGCCCAGCAGTTCTACTGCGCAGGCATGCCATGACGTCAGCAACAGCTCCTCATGCGTGCCAGATGACATCCTCTTCTGCCACCAGTGACGTCACTTCTGGGACTGCCCTTCCATCTCCAACAAGGTGATTTACTCCAAGGAAAAAAATCATATATAGATAACTAATATGAGTAAAAAAGTATAGATTATAGAAACAAAAATCATCCCAGCCTCTGGTAATGGTAGTCCCAGTGTATGATAACTGTGGTCTCCTCCTTCCTCACAAGTCTTCCCACTACTTGGCATAGGTCATTCAAGAAATCTTCAGCCAATAAGGAGGAAGCACAGAGGTAGAGAGGAGTGGACCAGTGTGGGTGTGGCCTGGATCCAGAATGCACAGAGAACCAGAATGTGAATAAAGCCCATGTGCCCATCATTATTCTATCTTCATATCCCCGCCCAGCGTTCATGAATACAGCACCCTCAAAAGGTATGAGTGATTGAGCACAGCCCTGTATATATAATAAGAAGACCAGTCGTCCTGTTTTTTCTGGGATTGTCCCGGGTTTTTGGGATTGTGTACCGATGACTTTTTAAAAATTACCAAAATGTCTCGATTTTTCAGAAAAAATAGTCGAAATACTTAATACTACAATATATTAGCCTTCTCTCAACAGTATTACAGTAAAGTGTTACACGTAACACGCTGTCAGATTTGATAAAGTTATAAAAATAAAAAGACTAGATCCCTCCTGGCTTCCGTATATTAGATGACGTAGACTCCATAGTATAGAATAGACGTGTCTTAGCAATTTGTGCTTTTTACGCTGGTTTACTTAATTAGTTATTGTCATCAGACTTGTGAAAAAAACAACATCTAAAGAAATGCCGAAAAGAAACTCAACTCTTACAACACAACTTCAGGAGGAATATCCTTCCCTCAAGCCAACAGATGCTTCTTGTTTTGATGCAGTTTGCTCAATATGCAATTCCAGCTTTAATGTCCGACACAGCGGTCGCTCTGATGTGCATGACCACATTCAAAGTAAAAAACACACAGCTGGAATAGTGGCGAAATCATCCAGTTCCTCAATAAATACTTTTTTTCAGAAACCATGAACTTGGTTCAGAACAGAAATTAGCAGCAGCTGAAGGAACATCCACCTATCACATGATTCAAAATTATCACAGTTTTCGCTCAATGGACTGCACAGGTAAATTAGTAAAAACAAAATGAAAATCCTAAATTTGCATTGTACTAATTCAGAAGCTATTGCCGTCAATGTTCTAGATCCGTATATCAATAAGTTTTTGCTGGTGATAACAAGGAATCCAATTTTGTATCTCTGGCGGTAGATACATCAAACCACAATAATTAAAAACTTGCTCCTGTACCGGTTCACTAATTTAAACCATCGGGAATTAAGACAAAGGGGGTCATGCACTAAGCTCTGTTAAGACACTTTTAGAGCGCAAAGTGCTTAGAACGTGATTTTTGAGCTCAACCCGATGCACTAAGCAAACAAACAGGCACTTTGCGCTCTAAAAATTACTTTTTTACGGAATTTTTTCTAAGTCCATCTTTGCTCGTTCGTAACCCTGTTTTTTTTTTTTATAACTTACATTTTTATGAGTTTTCACAATGTTACATTACATGCGTACATACAATGTTTGTAATGATTTTCAACATTGAACACCGTGCAACTCCCATTTTCTAGTGAAATAATAATACATCATAACACTCCCTATGCGGGAGGGGGTTGGGGAGGGAGAGGGGGTGGGGGGGAAGACACCTCTTCTGCATGCTTCTTTTCCTTGGGTCACCGCCTCATCCCACCTTGTATACGACCATCTGTATTCCTATTCGGGTCGCCTAGATTAACTACAATCTAACCCAAGCCCCTCCTTCCGCCTCCTACATCAAAGGAGAACGCACTTGCCACTATTAGAGCCAGATTGTGGACCTGTCCACCCCTGGGATGTCTGTTTGGGCTAGCCACGGTGTCCAGACTTTTAGGTAATTTTTGCCAGTATCGTCTAGGAGACTTGTCAATTTCTCCATCTGGCAGGTATGCCAAATTCTGTTCCGAATTTTGGGGATTACTGGGATTTCGTTTTGTTTCCATAATGCTGCGATCTCTGCCCTCGTGGCCAATGCGAAATGTGCAATCAGTTTCATATCTGTTTTAGCTATCCCCGGGGTCTGCCTGTTTAACAGGAATAACCACGGGTCTAGTGGAATTGTGAGGTTAAGGATCCTCTGTAGCCAATCTCTAATTTGTTCCCACAAGGGAGTTCCCCGAGGGCAAGACCACAGCATATGTAACAGCTCGGCTGGGTCTCCACATTGTTTAGGGCACAATGGGGAGTATCCTGGGACAAATTTTGATCATCTAACTGGGGTGTGGTACCATCTCATTAATACTTTATATGCGTTCTCCTTTAATGTGGTGCACAATGAACTTTTGGAGGCCGCTGTAACCATCTGCGTCCACTCCTCCTCCTCCAATGTCTCTACCAGGTCCTTTTCCCACATCAACATACTGTATAGCCTAACTTTTTTGTGACCGTGGGACTAGAACCGATCACTTCCTTATACATCTGCGATGTAAGTCCGTTTGTGTTCGTCCCAACCAGACAGAGCTTTTCAAAGTTTGTCAATGGGGGACGGGATTTGAATTTGTTGTAAAATGCTCTGATCTGGAGGTATCTAAAGAATTCTGATTGGGGGATCTCTTTTTCCGATTTAATTTGTTCAAATGTTTTAATTTTGTTATTGACCTCCAGATCCCTAAATCTATGTATAGCTTTAGCTTGCCAAATCGAGGCGTACGCCCTATTCAGACCCGGAGCGAAGTCCGAATTTCCCCATAATGGGGTCATTAGGGATCCCCTACTAGTTAGGTTACATGACAGCTTGGTGGACTTCCAGATCGTGAGTGAGTTGGTCATTGAGGAGAGCAGCTCGGATCCAGCTTTCTTTGCCATGTTTGGGGACCAGATTAGGTTGTTTAACTCCAATGGGGAGCAACACTCCTTCTCCAATGCCACCCATCTTTTCCGGGCCCGGAGCTTTTGCTGGCTTAATTCTTTAATCACCTGGGTAAGTTCCTCCAGGGTAAACTCCGTCCCTAAGACTCTCGCTCCCCAACCTCCATCCTCGGCAGGTTGGAGCCCGCCAGGAAATCCCGCAGAGCTATTTTTGTGTTCAGATTGTGTGCCACTTTCTCTCCATTGTAGAGGTTTTCATAAAATTTCTTGAATTCCTCAACTATCCCATTGGGGTTGGACGTGGATGCCCCCGTCTGTAGGTGGATGGCTTGGATATTATAATTTGGGGCCTTGTCCTTTAATTTGTTTGCTAGCATAGTATCTGGTTTGTTTGCTTCTGTAATAAACCTCCTCTTAGACCAGCTCAACGAGTTCTCCGCCTGGGCAGTCAGTAGTAGCTTCAACTTTAATTTGTACATCTTTAATAAGACTCAAGGTCTCGGCTCTTGTATGTGTTTTATGCTCTGCCGTTAGATCTTTAAGTTTTGCTTGTAATGCTGATATTTTGGCGTTTCTCTCTCTCTTTCTACGCTCTGCTAGATTCATTTGAGTTCCTCTGAGGGTCGCTTTATGCGCCTCCCATAGGGTTGTGTGTGAGTCAACTGAGCCTTTGTTAATTTGAAAGAAATGGGCAATTTCATCATAAATCTGTTGGGCCAGGTCCGGGACTTTTAGCAAAGATTCATTAAGCTTCCAATTCGCCCCTGGTCTGTCTAGGGCTAAATTTGTGCACCTCAGCTCTATCGGTGCATGATCAGACCATGAAATATCATGGATCCCAGTATGGGAGATCTGTGGGACCAGTCTGCTAGAGATAAAGAAGTAATCGATTCTGCTATAGGAGGAGTGGGGGTTAGAAAAGAACGTGTAATCCCTTTCCAGGGGATGGAGTTCCCTCCATATATCTACTAGCTGGTTCAGTTTCACTCCTGCCCTCAATGCTGCTACAGTGGCGACACAGTTTATTACACTGCGGCCAGATCCGCAAGCCGGGAGATTTCCCGGCTTGCTAGTGGCCGCCCCTCGGCGTGCCGCGCGTCATAGACGCGCTGTCACGCGTCTTCGGGAGCCTGCGCCCCCTGCACGCGCGTCCAGGGCTCCCCGAGGGAACCCTGGTGTCCCGCGATCGCGGGACGGCGGCAGGGGGTTCCGGGGGACCCGGCGGACCCAATAGCGGTAGGGAGAGCGCCCGATCGGAGGGCGCTCTTCCGCTGCTTCGGCGCGCGCCCGTCACCCTCGGGCGCGCGCCAGGCTACTGCTGCGGCCAAGAACGGGCAAATGCTCGAATAAACTTGGCCGCAGCAGTACATCTTCTCTGCCATTCGGTCTAGCGTGGCCCGTTCTGTCTAATTCAGGGTTCATAACCGTGTTAAAGTCGCCTCCGACTATCAGCAGACCCTTGGCTACCCTGTGGATTAACTTGAATATTGAGGCGAGAAAGGGCGGGTCGTATTCACTGGGGGCGTATATGTTGACCAACGTCAGCATTTGGCCATTAATTGTGCCTATTAGGATCAGGTATCGGCCATTTTTGTCCTTTTTGATTAATTCTGTTTTGAATATAGTGTTATTTTGGAACAGGATTGCCACTCCTCTTTTCTTTGCTAATGAGGAGGAGAAAAATATTTGTTTTAATTGTTTATGTATGTATTTGGGGGTGGACTTGTTACTAAAATGGGTTTCTTGTAGGAATACTATGTCCGCACCTTTCCGTCTATATTCCTCTAATGCTATTCGGCGTTTACCCGGGCTGTTGAAGCCATGAACATTGTGAGAGATTATGTTTAGACCCATGATCCACTTTCTTTTGGGAATGCTAATGTAATCTGGGGCCGACCACTTACTGTCTCTGGTGGGACTAGGCTCCCCCATATTGGAGAGTTCACTTCTCGCTGTGAGTTTGGTGTGAAGATGCAAAAGAGGTGGGTAGGGGAGTGTGAATGGAAAAGGGCAGGGGGAAGGGAAACACAACATAAAAAATTGGTGGAAGAACCAAAGCTGGTCTGCACCCCGGCTGGTTCTTCAGGCCTCAGTGTATCTGAGGGAAGTGGCCCTACCCCTCTGGGCGGACCATTGATCGGGAAAAGCCGATCTTCCCGTACCCTAAGGACTTGTAAAAGTGACCTGACCAAGGTCCTGTCACTTTTAGGTGAGCACATCGGGACAGCCGGAGGGATTCCATCTCCGACCTCCTTTGTAACTTTTAAAACTCATGAATTATATACATTGCATGCTTATCAAGTAACTCAAAAAGACTTGTCTATTAACTTGACCACCGCCTTTCATTCCGGACCAACTCATTTTATTTTTCCTTTGTGTCCTTGTGTGCCTGTCCTCAACTTTGTAGATTTCTATACTGTTGCCCCTAAAGATGCCCACCTTAAGGGGGGTAGAGGGGGCGGTTGGGGGGGAGGGGGTAGTGGGGGGTTAGGTGGAGGGGGCGGTTGGGGGGGGGGTGGGGTAGTGGAGGGGGGGTATTGGGGTAGTGGGGTGGTGGAGGGGGGGTAGTGGAGGGGAGAGAGGGGTAGTGGAGGGGGGAGGGGGGGAGAGGGGGCAGTGGAAACAACACAAAAACGCTTGGATTGCTCTTTTAGGAACCAGTAAGAATGTTTTGAGAATTGATTGTAACAAAAGTAAAAAACACAAACAGTTTGCCTGTAGAATGTAATGGGCCTATTCAGTCTAAAACGGTTACATTGTTATTGAAATGTATCGTTTATTAACATGCAGGTTGACTATGGTCAGAAACAATGCAGTTATTATTTATTCAAGGGGTTAGTGAGCAGACCCCTAACCGTATAAATACTTCTTGGTATAATTAGCCACTCTGGACACAACGGGGTTAAGCAAATAGCTGTACCATTTTGTTGGAAGTGTAATTTATGTCAAGATAACTAGTGAAGAAAATGCTCCTTAGGCCGCGCTTATAGTGGAGGGGGGGATAGGGGCAGTGGAGGGGGGGGAGAGAGGGCAGCGGAGGGGGGGAGAGGGGGCAGCAGAGGAGAGGGGGGAGAGGAGGCAGTGGTGGGGGAGAGGGGGCAGTGGAGGGGAGAGGGGGCAGTGGAGGTGGGAGAGGGGGCAGTGGAGGGGGGAGAGGGAGCAGTGGAGGGGGGAGAGGGGGCAATGGAGGGGGGGATAGGGGGCAGTGGATGGGGGGAGGGGGGAGGAGGGGGGAGGGGCAGGGGGAGAGGGGGCAGTGGAGGGGGGGAAGGGGGAGGGGGGGCAGTGGAGGGGGGCAATGGAGGGGGGGAGAGAGGGGGGGCAGTGGAGGGGGGGAGAGGGGGCAGTTGGGAAGTGGAGGGAGGGGGAGAGGGGGCAGTGGAGGGGGGGAGAGGGGGCAGCAGAGGGGGAGGAGAGGGGGCAGCGGGGGGGAGAGAGGGCAGCAGAGGGGGGGCAGAGGGGGCAGCAGGGGGGGCAGTGGAGAAGGGGGGGCTGTCAGGAGGACACATGGCAGAGCAAACCAATGGGGAGGCAGAGGGACCGCATCTGGGATCCCGTGGTGGATCGGAGGCCGCCCGTGGGAGGGCACCTGCCTGTGTTCGCTATCCAGGCAGTCAATTTTTCTACCTTGGGTTCCTGCGCTGTGCTTGCCCCCTGCCGGTCCTCCGTGGCCTGTGACTCATGACCTGCGACGGGTCCCGCTGCTGCTGGTGTTGCGGCAATGCAACCATGACCGGGGCTCTAACGGGACACCGCATCCGCCGCTCCTTTTCTCCCCCCTCCCTCTAGGGCTGTATCAGTGCCGTTAGGAGAGCTGCCACCCCAGGCACACCACCGCCGCTGCTTCTCTGGCCCTCCAGATGCCGACGCTGCCCCTCCTGCCCAGCAGCCCCAGGTCTGGCAACACAGCGTCACCCCAGGTTGGGCAGCGCCACCCCACAATGGGCAGCGCCATCCCAGGTCGGGCAGCGCCAACCCAAGTCGGGCTGCGCCCTCTCAGGTCAGGCATCGCCAACCCAGGTCGGGCAGCGCCATCCCAGGCCGGGCAGCGCCATCCCAAGCTGATTTCACTTATGCCGGCTTGTGGCAGGGACATGATCCTGATGTTTCATCTGCTGGGGCCGCCATTTAGATCTCGTGGGGCTGCTTCGTATCGCCGGGCGCCATCCTCCATGATGGTCAAGTCCGGAACTGCAACTGGTGAACACAAAACTTCAGTGTAAGGACTTCAACTTTAAACACAACTGGCAGGGCTCCTTTAAAACTTTAATTGGTTCTCTAATGGTTCGAACTGTTGCCATTTGCAGCCGTTGCTTTCGGAGAGCTGGAGGACGCCCGCACTTCTCTCCAGACGGGCTCAGGAGCGGGTTCTTCTCCAGCTGGCAGGTGAGTGGGATCTTCTGCTTCTTTGCGTATCCCTATTTTCTTCAGGAACCGGTCCCCGTCGTCTGGATGCTTTAGGGTGTGTGCCACTCCGTTTTTTAAGGGATACAGAAAAAAAGGGGGAGCACAGGTTGAGGAATTTGGGGTGTGTATGGTATCAAATAGATGAAGGTGGGTGTAATCAAAATATATTTTTAAAAAAAAACACTTACATGGCCTTGTGTAAATGCTATCACAGCAAGGTTTCTTTGCAGTTTTCTTTTCTTTGTATTCCCTGGAGTGGTTTTTTTCTCCTTTTAAGGTCCGGATCTTTTCCTGGTTTTCACCGGCAGTTTTCAGTTAGGATGTCCCCCTCAGAGTGGACAGATGTAAAAACAAATGTTTAAGGGAAAATGCAAATAATATTGTTAAATCTCAGACTGTTGTAAATAAAAAAGCAGCAAAGACTGCAAACACTCACACAGGCAAGTGTGAGTTTAATCCTAGGGAAAGTGTCTTTTCTTTCTTATAGGATCTCCATATTTTGTAACCTACAGGGATGATAGGGGTCTGGTATAAAATATAAATGAAAATATAAATATAAAATAATACTCACACGGCCTCGTGTGAGCAAATACACATAAAAGTATCTTTGAGTTCTTTTTGAGATAGTGGTGCTAACTTCCTAAAGTAGGAAGAATAGCAAGTAGCCCCTCCTTGATGTCGGTGCAAAGCAGAGCAATGTCTTGGTCTAAATGGACTACAAGTGATTTTATTGAACCATTAAAACACTAAAAAATGCACTCCAGAAAAATACATATACAATGAAAAATACAGAAAAAAGTACAGCCCGTCTGTAGGATGTTGTTCGTGGATCTTGTGGTACGCAGCTAACTGGCTCCGCGTCCGGGTATAGTGCTGCTTCCCCTCTGATCCACTCCTTGACGGTGGCTATGTTAGTCCAAAATTGCTTAGTGGTGAGATCAACGCGTTTCGCCCCTTTTTGGGCTTCCTCAGGCTCCGTAGATTGGGGGTAAGGCTCATAGGATGTATTTATGTAAATATTAGCCAATCCCCTGTCCAGTTAAGCAATGTCTTCGGCTCGTATCTGATTTGCAATGACGGCTAATGAGTGCTGTTTAATGCACTTCCCTTAGCAGTAAAAATTGGGCACAATGATTACATCTTCTATTACACCGTTAAATAAATAATTAAATAATTAAATACATGTAATGACAAAAAAAGACAAACAGTACATTGAATAGGTGATCTAAATCTATAAATGCAGCCTAATGCTGACGTGACTAAGAGTGAATAACGTCACATATTCATGATATAATATAAAGTGACCATATGAATTATTCAATAAATAAGCAAATAATTGTGTACAGTGTGATTTGGTAAGATACATCAGTACAATTTAGTGCTGACATTACCAAGTATAAAACATAGGGGGCTATGCACTAAGCAGTGATAAGTCGTTTTAAGAGCGCAAAGTGCTTTTAGAATGTGAAGTTCCGCCGAGCGCTATGCACTAAGCCACGCAAACGGGCACTTTGCGCTCTAAAACGGGCTTTTTCTAGAAATTTTTTCAAAGTCCAACTTTGATCGTACGATCAGCTGTTTGCGCTGAATCCTGCCTTCAGCGGAATTCACTAAGCAACGCAAACTGATCGTACGTGAAAGTTGCGCTGAATAAAGCTCACCAGCTAAAGCCTGGTGATAAAAAAGCAGGACTTAGAAAAAATTCTTTGTTTACTTTTTTGCATGCACAAAACCCATACAACAGGCCGGCGGGTGTCCCCGGCTGACACCGCGGGGGTCCGGGTGTCCCCGACTCACCAAGCGGGGGTCCCCGCGGGAGTCCTGGGGTACCCACGGGCCTGCGGTACCTCCAAAAATAATAAACAATATTTATAAATAAATACACCCCCCTAACACATACAATACAGTAATGTGCAAAATTACTATTATCCACATATGGATAATAATGCGTTTGCCCATTTTAAATACATATAACATGCAATAAATACAGTAAAAACATATTACACTTACCTATTACAGGAATCCACGATGAAGGCCATCTTCATCCTCATCTTCATCCTGGCCATGCCCCCTCCGATGCTGCAAGACATACACAAGAATAAAAACATCCAATGTAATGTCCCCTAACCCCTTAATCACCGTAGCAGTTATTAACCGCTACGTCATTAAGGGGTAAACCCACCCTCACCCAACATTCGGGAGGCCTACATACCCTCCCACACTAACCCCCCACCCCGTGAGGCCTAACCACCCTCACCCACTACCCACAAGGGAGGCCTACCCACATACCCTTGGGGCCAATACACCTCCCCCCAACACATACAGTACAATAATGTGATAAATAACTATTATCCAGATATGGATAATAGATTATTTGGCCATTATTAAACACATAAAACATGCATTAATCAAAACATTCATTTTTAATCTTCAAAATACAACATTGCATGTTACAATAAATCCAGCATTGATTGTAAATATAAAGCAACAAACCACCAGCTACACAAATGTATCTAAAATGTCACACAATTGCATTGAGTGTCTACATGATGCAATTAATCTGTGCATCATGTAACACAATGCTAAATATATGTCACAATAAAATAAACTATGAACAATGTCCCCTAAGCACAAATGCCATCATGAAAATTAAATCCAAAATAAGAAACATCAATACAATTACCATCAATCAATTAATCCATTTCCTAAACCAATTACAATACAATACAAATCAATTATACAATTCCCTATTCAATTCCTAAAGCCAAACCATTGACAAAAGAATTCTCATTTAAAGTAACCACCATTATTCCCATGTAAGTACCATAAATAAGCCATTACAAATAACCTGTAATTAAATACAAATTACATTCTTCACAACAATGTCAAAAAGAAGCGGAAAAATACATTAGCCATACATGTAAATAACCTAAACATTTGCTAAAAAAATCAATTATTATCCCTGTATGTCTATCCATATAGATATATATACATTACATACAGGGGCAATAATAGAGCATTAAAAAACAATGCATTTACATACGAAAATCACATACAATACACCCATTCAGTGTACGTGAATGTATGTATATACATATATATATTCACGGCCATAAAATGATACTGAAAAAAGAAAAGACAAGAATCCAAAATAAAAAACACCTGTAAAATTGACACAAAAAATATGTTTATTTTGTTGACTTACCATTAGATGCCCACTCACATAAATCCATGCGACACGGAACCACTGGAACCAATGTGTCTTCTTTCTTCTATTTCTAATCGTTCTCGTGTGTCTTGGGGTCTTCTTTTCTTCTTTGGGGTCTTTTCCGTAATTTTCCATCTTCTTCCGTGTTCTTCCGCCACGCACTTCTTTTCTTCTTAAGAGGGTAGGTCATTCCTCATTACTCAGTCAGTCCAGCACTGGATGGTAATAGTATAATGGGCTATAGCCCTTTACCTTCCTTGGTGGTGTCCTTGGTTAGTGGATCAATTCCAGCGTGCTGTCCTCTCAGGGTAAACACAAACAGCAAGGATGTAGAGGAGCACAGCAGCGTTTCCCAGCAGCATACCAGCTAGTAGATCGCCAAAAAATGAGGGTAACTCCAAACAGGGATAAGTATTAAAAAAGGGATTTAATGGTCAGTTACAAGAAACAAACAATGGTAGGAACGCACCTACGCGTTTCGTCCGTAAAGGACTTTCTCAAGGTGTAAAGAGAAGTTCACAGATGCATCCTTATATCCATATACACTTTCGCGCCAAAATCGCGGCATTTATGACGTCATCTCCATGCGACCGTTAACCTCGTCGCTACTATGACGCGCGGTACACTCCTTGCTCGCGCCCATAATGGAGAGAATACATAAAGCGCCGTGATTGGCTGCGAAGACCATAATATTGAATACGAAAACTTTAATCAAAAAAATTGTCAAACATACATAATTAAACACAGAAAACTCATATAGCCAAGACCAATGGATATACGATTAAGCATGTCCCCTTAGAAAAGGGAAAAGGAAGATAGACAAAATCAATCAATAACCAAAGAAAGAAATGTTAAAACTTATACTTAATATGGAAACCATGGTAGGAATGACCAAATCAGATGCCTAAATTTATACATTCAATGTTAAATAAGTGAAGGTAAGGGTTGACAATCCTAATCCATGGCAGCATAAAACGTTTATGGATAGATATGTAGAGGGTACTAAGGGAACAGGGAACTCTCATTCCCAATCTCAATATATTGTTATTGCTGGAATCATAAACTGAGGATAGTGTAGATGAGCTCAGTATAACCTGTACTGCAGCGTATTAATAATAATACGTCATTACATATCTGCAGTATATCCAGCAATCAATATAAAAGGTGCACAAAAATACTCATAATAAATTGTTATAAAAATACTCATAGTAAATTGTTACACGAATGGTTAAAAAATCAAACAAGAGGAGGCGCATGCGCGAGGCTGGAGCAGATGGCAGCATAAAACTAGAGCTCCATCCCCCACCTCCCAAAAAGTCACAAAAACGGCAACAATCACCTAAAAAAACCACAAATAAAGGCAGGAAAAGAGTAAGGGATACCCTCACGATGGCTCCACTATCAGCAAAAAAGAAAAAAGAAGGCGATTTAAGAAGATATTTGGGACGTTCTACCCCACGAGGCGCTGCCGCAGCGGGGCCGCCAGAGTCAACAGCAGGATCCGACTCAGAGAGGGAAGAAGACCCCCCCCTGCATCAGCCCACCCAGATGCCTGTCCGAATATGCGATTTTGATCGCTTATACCAAGACATGAAAGACATGATATATGTCGGACTGCAGGATATGAAAAAAGAGGTCCAAGGGCTGGGGGAGAGAACAGGCGCCTTGGAGGAAAAGATGGCGACCGCATCCAAACAAATTAAAAAAACAGATAAAAAAACCACACATCTACAAAACCAGATTGCAGAGATACTAGACAGACAAGAAGATGCTGAAAATCGGGACCGCAGAAACAATATCAGGGTACGCGGTGTCCCAGAAACGATTACGGATGCAGAGGACTTCATAGCCAGATAGCTGGAAACCATATTGCCCGACATCCCTGCGGCAGAAAGAGTGATGGACCGCTGTCACAGAGCCCTCAGAAGCCACCCGGCAGCAGCAGATCAACCGCGGGATATCATTGCAAGGTTACACTATTTTAAAACCAGAGACGCGATCTTTAAATGTTCAAGAACGGAGGGGGCATGCCGGTTCGAGGGAATCGCTATCCAGCTGTTCCAAGACCTATCCCCGATCACTCTCACGAGACGACGAGCACTACACCCGGTCACCAAACTACTGAGAGACCGGGCAGTGAGATACCGCTGGACCTTTCCGTTCGGCCTGATGGTGATACGGAACGGAAGGGCCATATCTATAAAAGATCCAGGAGAAAGCGAGGAATTCCTGCATAAACTGGGACTGAAGGAGGGCCAGACACAAAGCCCCAGGAGAGAGGCATGAGAGGATCCATAATGGAGCACTGTGGGAGCGCCAAAATCCCCTGAGACCCGTTGAGCCCCCCAGTTCCCTAAGACTAACTAAGTCCAGTTGACTACACTTGCAGTTTAAAAGTTGGGGCAAAGCTTCCCCCACCAGTTTGCCAATTAAAGAACTTGCCAAAATGTCTGACAGTGTCGCTACCCTGCTGGTAATGCCACTAAGAGGTCTTCACGGGTTGCCTGAAAAAGAAAATTCAAAATCTTACCTGAGGCTGCAAAATGGCGATTCGAGGTGAAACGCAAGACACCCAACATGGCGCCCCAGAAAGCGGCTCACAGCATGGCTTCGTTGCGGAAGTGGAGGGCTTCCAGGCGCGGGAACAGGTGAGGAGACGTCCTTCTTCGCGGGCTAACTGGAGATAAATGGCGACCGACGGAAACGCGTCACCGGAAGGGGACCAGACGCCATCTTGGAAGTGGCAGACGGGAAGATAAGCCGGAAAGCATCACTGACAAGCACCGGAAGAGCGCAACACTCTGCAGCAGACGGGCGCCCCCCACTACCGAGGAACCAAGACGCTGTCAGCACTAATGGCGGCATGAAGCGACAAGCAAGGGCAGAGACGCTAATCCGCAGCGGACGCAGAGAATAACGAGACTAACCGGGCAACGAAGAAGTGGAGGGAGGGGAGACCCAATCGGTTAACCAGCGCTTAGCAAAAGATCAGAGAGGTGGGGGCATAGCATGAAGGGCTAGTCAGCCACTAGCTAGCAATACGGAACCCAGAACAACAGAGGGTTGAAACGTACATGGGCACTGAGGCAGGCAGGAAAATACAAGAGAGGATAGCAATCAGGGGCAAACAGTTATTTTATAAAAGTTAGAAGTTACACTCTAATGGTTAATGTATGCAGCTGAACTTACAGGTAGCAAGCTAAGTTACATAAAGTGGCCGTTTCACTATTTCATTATTACACCGCTTAGGCAAGGGAGGAGGGGGGGAGCGCTGCCCCCCGTGAAGGCTTTGAGCACGAGTCTCCACATGGGCGTGGGAGAGAAGACCCACGAGAGGCCCATGGAAGTCCCATTTAGGCCAGCCGAGAAGGATGGGAGAGGGGGAAGGAGGGCCATCCCGAACTCCATCCAGGCTGCACGCCTGAGAAGGGCAGAGAAGGAGATTGGGGGAGCTAGCTCTCGCCCAATCCCCGGAATGTTAATACGTGTTGAAATGATTGTTGAACTGTGTTTTTTTATGTTTCCCCAGTGTGTTTCCCTCTGTACCCCCATGCCATGGCTCCAGACTGCGGACAAGTGGAATCAAGCACAGGAACACCTGACACCCACATCGCTGTCACCAGAGGCTCAGACGGCTGCTTACGCAAGAGTAAAGGTTGGGAACTGCAATCATGAATAAAGGGATTACTATCATATCACATAACGTCAAGGGCTTCAATATCCCAGGGAAGCGCAGACTAGCTTTAGCAGACTATAATAAAACGGACCCTGACATCATCCTCTTACAGGAAACTCATTTTTCTAAAACTAACTCACCAAAATTTATTGATCATAGGTATAAGAACTGGTTCTCAGCCTCAGCCACCAAAAAAAAGAGAGGGGTAGCCATTCTGGTGCATACCCGTTTGCCCCTGACGATTAAGACCATTAAAAAAGACTACAACGGCCGATTTCTCATTTTAAGCGGTGAAATAAGAGGTCAACCAATCACGCTGGCAAATGTTTATGCTCCAAGTGAAGGCACGGAAGCTTTCTTAGAAAGATTTTTCGCTGTACTCCAGAGATTAGCGCAAGGATGTGTAATACTGGGGGGCGACTTCAACCAAACCCTAAATCCTATACTAGACAGATGCACCCCGAGTGGTAAAAATAGCTCTAAGATAAGACAAACTTGGAGTAGAGGGCTGCACACCAATAACCTACTAGATATTTGGTGAGAACAACACCGACAGGATAAAGGTTTCACATTCTACTCCCACCCCCATGACAGATACAGTCGGATAGACTACCTGTTTGTATCAAGTAGAATGGTTTCACAGATCTCCCACACGGGCATCCACGATATTTCGTGGTCAGATCATGCACCGATTGAGCTGCGGTGCACTAATTTTAGTCTAGACAGACCAGGAGCGAACTGGAAGCTCAATGAAGTTTTACTAAAGATCCACGCAATTGCACAAAACGTGGGGGATAAGATCAGGGAATATTTTCAGGAGAATATACTGTAGGAAGTGTGACTTCGCAGGCTATCTTATGGGAGGCCCATAAGGCGACTCTGAGAGGAGAGCTCATGAGGATTGCAAGCAGGCGAAAGAGGGAGAAGGACACAAAAATCAATCACTTACAAGCATAATTAGCAGTCCTCTCAACTCGACACAAAAAGAATAAAGACGCAATGACCCTTAAGGAGTTGCTAGACACTAAAACCAAACTGAATATTTTGTTGACCTCCCGGGCTGAAAAAGAGCTGACATGGACTAAGCGGAAATATTTTGAAAAAGCAAACAGGCCAGATACCCTACTTGCCAATAAGCTAAGAGACAAAAACCAAGTCTCCCAAATTCATACAATTCGAACAAAACAAGGGGACCTAACCTCTGACCCTAAAAAAATAGTCAATGAATTTAAAAAATATTATGAGACCCTATACGATGGGGCGAAGGTGGCACACACGCCAACCACACAAGCACGGCTTAAGACGTTCTTGACTGAGGCACAGCTGCCTACAGTGACCAGAGAGGAGAGGGACGCACTACAGGCAGAATTTACTAGCGAGGAACTTCTAGAGGTAATGAAGTCATTGAAAGCAGCCAAGGCCCCAGGTCCAGATGGTTTTTCCAACCTCTATTATAAGAAATTTCGTAAAATACTAGCTCCTCATCTACTAAAACTTTGTAATTCCTTCCTGGATGGTGCCCCCATCCCGAGCTCGATGCTCCAGGCGTCTATCTCAGTAATCTACAAACAAGGAAAAGACCCAGCGGACTGTAAAAGCTACAGACCCATCTCGTTAATAAACTCGGATATAAAAATCTTTTCCAAACTGTTAGCTAACCGCCTTAACCAGGTGTTGTCCAAGTTGGTCCATCCTGATCAAGTAGGGTTCATATGTGGTCGACAAGCAGCTGATAACACCAGACGGATTATTGACTTAATTGATCTGGCGCAGAAAAAACATATCCCGTCTATGGTGCTTAGTCTAGATGCTGAAAAAGCGTTCGACAGAATAGACTGGCCCTACTTGAGAGCGACGCTTGGGGCGTTCGGGCTGGGAAGGAGAATGATAGAGGCAATTCTCGCTCTGTATCAGGGACCAACGGCGGAGGTCAGACACCAGGGCTTCCCTTCGGAAGAATTCCAGATAAAGAGCGGCACCAGACAGGGCTGTACTCTGTCACCCCTCCTCTTTGCGCTTTGTATTGAACCCCTGGCGGCACACATCCGTCTCAGTCCAAATATAACAGGTATCCAAATCAGTGACCAGCCACATAAGGTGGCCCTGTATGCTGATGACGTGATACTCACTCTATCACAACCCCTCACCTCTCTGCCGAACGTCTTCCATTTACTAGGGGAATTTAATACAATATCGGGATTTAAAATTAACCAGGCAAAATCAGAGGCACTAAATATCAATTTACCTAAGGCCACTGAGAAATTGATCACAGTAAATTTTGAATTCAAATGGCAAACCTCCTGCATAAAATACCTAGGAATAAATATCACAAAACATTCAGATAACCCTCTATAAAGCGAATTACCCCAGATTAATTCGGAGACTGAAGGAAGATCTCCGGAAATGGGCAGGGTACAACATATCCTGGATCGGAAGGATCCAATCACTGAAAATGAATATCCTACCCAGGATACTGTACCTATTTCAGACTCTTCCGGTCCCAATAAACAGGGAAGAGATCCTTCGGTTACAGTCCGCAATGGTGAAATTTATCTGGGGTAATAAAACCCCCCGCATCAAAACTAGCATACTAGCATACTAATTCGACCCACTACAAAAGGAGGACTAGCGGTACCTTGCCTGTTGTCGTACTATAGAGCGGCCCAATTAACTCAAATCATCCAGTGGCATACCCACCCTAGCCAGAGGCGCTGGGTAGCGCTGGAGGCAGCCTGCTGTGCCCCGGTGGCATTGCAGGACCTGATATGGCTCCCAAACAAGGTCCGCAAGGACTTCACAAACCCGCTCCCCGCGGTAGTCAGCTCTTTAGCAGTATGGGACAAAAGCAAATATAAGCACGTCTTGATGAGACAACACTCCTTGATGACCCCAATTTTGGGAAACCCTGATTTCGCTCTGGGCCTGCAGAAGAAAGATTTTATTACATGGACACAGAAGGGCTATACTCGCCTTCGACACCTGGAGGGTAGAATATCTATCAAATCGTTTGAGCAAATTAAGTCTGAAAAGTCAATTCCAAATTCAGAATTCTTTAGATACCTCCAGCTAAGAGCTTTCTATGACAAATTTCCATCCGCGCTAAACGCACTAATTTTGAGCAGCTCTGTTCTATTGGAACAGGAACCAAGGGACTTATCTCTACAATGTATAAAGTGGTGGTCTGTCCGACTCCTGACGCTGACGTGACATTAAAATATAGGAACAGGTGGGAAAGAGATCTAGGAGACACATTAGAGGACAAAGACTGGGATCAAATCAGCTTGGCGGCAGCTAAAAGCTCGATCTGCACGACATTAAAGGAGAACGGGTATAAAGTCCTAATGAGGTGGTATCTGACTCCAACACGATTATCAAAGTTTGTCAGAGGTTACCCCCCATTGTGCCCTAAACAATGTGGGGAGCAGGCAGACTTGCTACACATGCTGTGGGGCTGCACCAAGGTACTCCCAATCTGGGAGGAGATCAGAAATTGGCTTCAGAGAATTCTCGACTGCACGATCCCTTTGGACCCCTGGTTGTTTCTGCTGGCCAGACGCACTCAGGGGCTAAACAGGTCGGAGCACAAATTAATTGCACATTTTGCAACTGCCCTGAGGTGCGAACTCGCAGCACTGTGGAAGCAACAGGATATACCAAACATCCCAAAAATCAGGAATCGAATTTGGCACGTTTGCCGGATGGAACAGTTAACGAGTCTGGTTAACGACACCGGCACAAATTTTCTCAAAGTCTGGTCACCATGGCTAGATCTGAACGATATCCCAGGGGTCAATGCCTCCAATATACTGCTTTAATAGTTGTAGACGCGTTCTCCTTGGATGGAGGGTAGAAGACAGAGAGACATAGACGCTTATCAAAATAAGGAGATAAATAAAAGGGGCAGAGAAAAGGATAGACAAGGGCCAAGATACACCAGAAGAGTTCAGCAGCCAACGCTACGACAGCAGTCACTGTGAGATCTTGCGGACCAGCTGTCCTCTAAGACCAAGAAGTCTGGGAGACAGCGAGAACCACAACCCCTATGTGGAGCCCAGCTGAGCTGGAATCGTTCGATGGCAGCCCCCCCCCCCCCCTCCCTACCTCCCCCCCTGGTGTAGTATGTCGGTACGTCTTGTTGGTCTGTTCGTAACCCCAGTATGTCTTTTGTGAGTATACTTATAATATGAGTTGTTGTGGATACATTTGTATACGACAATGGGTTGGAAGAAAATGTGATTATTGTACCATGCACTCAATAAAAACTTTTGGTTGGAAAAAAAAATCAAACAAAAAGGAGAAATAAATAATAAAAATTAAAAATGCTTTTGAAAAGAGCTGTAAGGAAAAACGCTATTAGAAAAAACGTGTTGTGAAAACTTATTGAAAAGAACAATTGAGGAGAAAAAGGGTGGGGGAAAAAGAAAATATTAAATATTAATACCTGTAGTATATAGTAATAATATATACATATCTAATACACTTCATGTATACTACATATCATAAAAGTATACTACAATACTAATGCTTAATGCATAAATATGACTGGTATTATTAAGAAAGAATGTATTCTCCATAATTTTCAAGGAGTTTAAAAAAAACAACAATTAGACCCTTGATGATGGATTGTTATGCTTTGACATGAACATATATAAAGGAAACATCATACTATAAATGTATAATCATTAGAAAAAGAGAATATAAACACAAACATATATAAAGGAAACATCGTACTGTGAATATATAATCATTAGAAAGAGAAAATATAGATATCCTCAAACATTGAAGATAGACTGACCAGAATGATCATAAGCACTTCAGACTCATATGTGTGTTAAGATTGAAAATCGAAAACTACTGTATATATAGCTACACTAAGGCTATGCGTTCAGAAAACCACTGAAAGCAAAAGAAATAAAAAATTGTATTAAGTATTGTGCATAACCATATTATTTAAAGTGTATATAATAAATAAATATTAACTACAAAAAATGTGTGAGATCCCAGTCAATGTTCATTCCGTGAGGCACCCTGGTCCGTAATGTGAAGATCCAGAATGCCTCACGGCGATCCAACTGCAGGGTTTTGTCACCCCCTCGAATTGAGGGAGTAACTACTTCAATACCTTGAAAGGAAAAAATAGTAGGGCCCCCTCTATTGCAGCCTGAAAAGTGTTTGGAGACAGGGTGACTGAGATCTCCTTTAGATATGAGCCTGAAGTGCTCCATCATCCTGATCTTGAGGCATCTGGTCGTACGGCCTACGTACTGGCACCCGCACCCACACATGATCAAGTAAACAACAAACGTTGAGTTACAATTGATAAACATCATGTTTTTATGAATCGTTCTGTTCACGGTGGTAGTAAATGTTTGGCCTTGTACCATCTTTGGACATATTTTACATTTATTACATTTGAATGTCCCTTTTGGTAGGTTTGGGTGTTTTGCAATTACTTTGTTAAAGAGGCTTGGTGAGAGGGTATTAGCTAGAGTTCTAGCCTTTTTGAAGACAACTCTTGGGCCAGATGAGACCATTGGTCCTAGAACAGGATCTAAACAGAGAACAGACCAATGTTTTTTCAAGATATTCTTTATCTGTTCTCCCTGTTTACTGTAGGGGGTAATAAAGAGTGGACAATCATCCAGAGTGGGCTTACTAGGAGACCGCTGGAGCAAGTCTCTCCTGTCCATGGCTGAGACCTCCTCAATTGATTCCACCAGGTCATGGTGGTTACAGCCCCGCTTAATAAAGCGTTCATATAAATCTTTAACCTGGATATTGAAGGACTCATTAGTGGAACAGTTGCGCCGAAGTCGTATTAGTTGGCCCTTTGGTATACTTCTGATTAGGGCTTTGGGGTGGCAGCTGTTAGCGCGCAAAAAGGTATTCCGAGAATTCGGTTTTCGGAATACGTCTGTGTTAATATTGAGTGAGTTATTAATGTAAAAATATAAGTCTAAATAGTGTATGTGATGATAGTTGAAAGTGTATGTGAATTTAAGATTAAAATTATTAGTGTTAAGTGTGTTGATAAATAATAATAAAGTAGTGACATCACCATCCCAAATGAACAATAAATCGTCAATGAAGCGACGGTAAAATAAAATGTACATACTGTATTATTTTTTATGCACTGATGCACTCTTTTTTATTCTTTCAATAATAATATTATGGACATAGATTAATTTATTAATTAAAATTGTCATTAACCCTCAATACTTATATATTTTTTCTAATTTTCTCTTCTTGTTTTGCTTTCCCAATCTCTGTTCATGCTGTTCTATTCAATATGTAAGTAGGTTAGATACCATCACATATTCCATGAATATAATTGAATATTAATGTATCATTAGGTCTAGGGTCAACTCATAAATAAGTGACTTGTATAAGAAGCATCTTATGTTGTCCACTAAAGTGATTAGCTACTGCACCGACACACTTTATTCGAGCAAATACCCAGTATGTACCTGGCAGATACCTGGAATGCGCCGCTCCTCACCTCTGACAAGCCCCGTTGCGTTTGCCTTCCCAACCTGGGTTCATGCCTGGCTGACGGGCGGCTGATCTGTTAAATGATAATGATTAGGATTTAATAGGCTGCAATGCTTCGCGTGTCTACCAGATGGCATAAATTCATGAATTGTAATGCAGTATATATATATATATATATATATATATACTGTGCAGTATTGCAGCCAGCGGGAATAAAATGCTTCAATCCCTGCCTGGAAAATAACCCAATGCACTCGGGCAGAAAACAGTCACAAACCTCAATACACCCGGGTATACCCGAATTCGTGGGACTAGCCGAGCTCGAATAAAGTGTGTCGCCAGTGTAGGACTATATTCTTATGTATATGCATCTGATTATAACAATTATTCTATATTTTGCCCCTGAATTGTGGTCATGTTCAGTTCACGATCCACAAACTACCAAGTATCACCTACACAGGCATAGTTCATTATGAATATAATGGGGGCCATTTATAGCACTTAGCTGTAAATTTATTATAGTAATATTATGCCCCATAAATACTACAAATACCCATTGTCTATGCCTGTGTTGATCTACTGCTATTATAGTATTGAAATGCGTTTTTAATTCTGTTTTTTTATCTTATTGTACATTTATGTGTTGTTAATAAAGTTTGTTTTAGGGAAAAAAAAGAGAAAAAAAGACAGTCAGATAGCATTACCATACCACCTGACTGGCCCAGCCAATGGCTGTGTACGCCGCGTCACCGCGACCCGTTGCGACGCGGGACGATGACGTCACACCCGGCAGCGCGAGGCACAGTACAGGTGAGTATAAATCACGCAGTTTTATACTTGTTTGTCACCTTGATAAAGTGCCTTGTGCACGAAACGCGTAGGTGCGTTCGTGTGGCTTTGCTGTTCCCTTGCTGCACCACCCTGCAATAAACCTGACCTGTTATTCAGCTGACTGCTCACTTTGTATATTTTTTCCGGTCTCATTGGGAGTTGGAAATTGAGGCAGTGCAACACATCTTCACCTATCTTCCTGCTGGCTATCTACCTGGATGAACTGCACGCCCTGGATATCTGGAAGTCCTGCAAGCACTAAGGTAATAGGGCCAGAGCGCCCCTACATATATGTATATGTTTACCAGTGCCTCTGTTCATTTCATATTGGTTACTAGGGGGGGCTGTTATGGTGCTTCAAATGTGGTGGTCATGTGGACCCCACTAGACTCCTAGCCCGCACCTGATAATTGCCATATCATTCATGGACTTTCCATTGCTATCCAGTATTATTTACATATATTATTGAGGAACTCTGACCAATTTGGATGCAACACTTATTTCTTGGTTTTAGACCAAGGAACCCCTTTTATGTCCCGGGTTACGAAAGAGCTATGCAGGTTGTTGAATATCAAACGTTTACACACTTCGGTCTATCACCCGCAAACCGACGGCCTAGTGGAGCGGTTTAACAAGACTCTAAAACATATGTTACGGAAGGCCATAGGCCGAGATGATAAAAACTGGGATTTTCTCTTGCCGTATTTATTGTTTGCCGTAAGAGAAGTCCCTCAGGCATCTACAGGTTACTCCCCTTTTGAGTTGTTGTATGGGAGACACCCACGAGGTATACTGGATATGCTCAAAGAGACCTGGGAAACAGAGTCAACACCCCACCGTAGCATAATCGAGCATTTTTCCCAGATGCAGGATCGCATTGCAGCAGTGTTGCCGATTGTGCGACAACACATGCAGCAAGCCCAGAGTTCACAGCAGAACTCTTATAACCGGAATGCCAGACTTAGGGTGTTTGGGCCGGGAGATAAGGTGTTAGTGCTGGTACCTACAGTAGAATGTAAATCTTTGGCCACCTGGCGGGGACCCTACGAAGTCCTAGAAAGAGTAGGAGAGGCCAATTATAGAGTTAGTCAGCCCGGGAGGAGGAAGCCAGAACAGTTATATCATGTGAATCTCCTAAAGCCCTGGAAAGAGAGGGAAGCATTGGTTACTGTAGTTTGGACTGTACCATCTAGGAAACCTTCTGTTCCTGAAGTGAAAGTTGCTGACACCTTGTCTGGCCCTCAGAAGCAGGAGGTAAAGGAGTTTCTTGTGCGCAATGCCCGAGTTTTCTCCCCTGTACCCGGGAGAACCTCGGTTATTGAGCATAACATCCATACAGAACCTGGGAAGGTCATACATCTTAAACCCTATAGACTACCTGAGGCTAGGCGACAGGCCGTTAAAGAGGAGGTACAGAAAATGTTGGACCTCGACATAATCGAGGAGTCATTCAGTAACTGGTCGAGCCCTATCGTGTTGGTTCCGAAACCGGATGGCTCGATCAGGTTCTGTAATGATTTTAGGAAACTAAATGCAGTCTCCAAATTTGATACATACACTATGCCACGGGTAGACGCAAACAGCAAGGATGTAGAGGAGCACAGCAGCGTTTCCCAGCAGCATACCAGCTAGTAGATCGCCAAAAAATGAGGGTAACTCCAAACAGGGATAAGTATTAAAAAAGGGATTTAATGGTCAGTTACAAGAAACAAACAATGGTAGGAACGCACCTACGCGTTTCGTCCGTAAAGGACTTTCTCAAGGTGTAAAGAGAAGTTCACAGATGCATCCTTATATCCATATACACTTTCGCGCCAAAATCGCGGCATTTATGACGTCATCTCCATGCGACCGTTAACCTCGTCGCTACTATGACGCGCGGTACACTCCTTGCTCGCGCCCATAATGGAGAGAATACATAAAGCGCCGTGATTGGCTGCGAAAACCATAATATTGAATACGAAAACTTTAATCAAAAAAATTGTCAAACATACATAATTAAACACAGAAAACTCATATAGACAAGACCAATGGATATACGATTAAGCTTGTCCCCTTAGAAAAGGGAAAAGGAAGATAGACAAAATCAATCAATAACCAAAGAAAGAAATGTTAAAACTTATACTTAATATGGAAACCATGGTAGGAATGACCAAATCAGATGCCTAAATTTATACATTCAATGTTAAATAAGTGAAGGTAAGGGTTGACAATCCTAATCCATGGCAGCATAAAAAGTTTATGGATAGATATGTAGAGGGTACTAAGGGAACAGGGAACTCTCATTCCCAATCTCAATATATTGTTATTGCTGGAATCATAAACTGAGGATAGTGTAGATGAGCTCAGTATAACCTGTACTGCAGCATATTAATAATAATACGTCATTACATATCTGCAGTATATCCAGCAATCAATATAAAAGGTGCACAAAAATACTCATAATAAATTGTTATAAAAATACTCATAGTAAATTGTTACACGAATGGTTAAAAAATCAAACAAAAAGGAGAAATAAATAATAAAAATTAAAAATGCTTTTGAAAAGAGCTGTAAGGAAAAACGCTATTAGAAAAAACGTGTTGTGAAAACTTATTGAAAAGAACAATTGAGGAGAAAATACATTTGTACATACTACAAATACCCATTGTCTATGCCTGTGTTGATCTACTGCTATTATAGTATTGAAATGCGTTTTTAATTCTGTTTTTTTATCTTATTGTACATTTATGTGTTGTTAATAAAGTTTGTTTTAGGGAAAAAAAAGAGAAAAAAAGACAGTTAGATAGCATTACCATACCACCTGACTGGCCCAGCCAATGGCTGTGTACGCCGCGTCACCGCGACCCGTTGCGACGCGGGACGATGACGTCACACCCGGCAGCGCGAGGCACAGTACAGGTGAGTATAAATCACGCAGTTTTATACTTGTTTGTCACCTTGATAAAGTGCCTCGTGCACGAAACGCGTAGGTGCGTTCGTGTGGCTTTGCTGTTCCCTTGCTGCACCACCCTGCAATAAACCTGACCTGTTATTCAGCTGACTGCTCACTTTGTATATTTTTTCCGGTCTCATTGGGAGTTGGAAATTGAGGCAGTGCAACACATCTTCACCTATCTTCCTGCTGGGTTCCTTGGTCTGTTAATATTTCTTTGGGGATCCCGACCCGAGTAAACAACAACATTAATTCTTTGGCTATGCTTATAGCGGATGTATTTTGGAGGGGAATCGCTTCCGGATATCTTGTGGCATAGTCTACAATGACTAGAATGTGTTGATGGCCCCGTGCTGACTTTGGTAATGGGCCTCCCAGATCCATTCCGATATGTTCAAAAGGAACTTCAATAATGGGCAAGGGTACTAACGGACTACGGAACGATTTTACTGGTGAGGTCATTTGACACTCTGGACATGTCTCACAATAACGTTCTACGTCCTTGTGTAGACCTGGCCAGTAAAATCGCGCCTTTATTCTATCAGTGGTTTTTTTTTACCCCTAGGTGTCCTCCCAGGACATGGCTATGGGCCAGGTCTATTACCTGACTTCTAAAGGGCTTTGGCACCAGTAACTGCTCTAACCTATCAGGGTCATCTCTTTCTACCCTATACACCAAGTCGTTGTTGTAGATAAAGTAAGGTGGTGATGGCGTAACCTCAGGATTAACTGGTACCCCATTTATGCTCACTACTGTGGCTTTGGCGTTTACTAGCGTCAAATCGTCTAGTTGGGCAGAGGCAAACTTTACGGGAGCAACCTGTAAATCCTGAAAATCTAGTTCTGGAGTGTCCTCCACCTCAGGTCCTTCACCTGCCATAACCTCTAACATAGAACCAAGGTCTACTGGATCTGGAACCTCAGACCTCAAGGGCACATCCTGAACACAATCAGACTTCCTTTCCCACAGTTCCCAAAACCATGGGAAATCCTGACCCACTAGTACCTCATACATTAGATTCGGCACTACTCTGACCTGATGATGTACTGGGCCGATAGGGTTTTCTATGTACACTCGTGCCACCGGGTAAGTGCGATCATCCCCATGGATACAGGTTACTTGTAAGGAGACCCCTGGTAGAAACCCGGACTGGACTAGATGTGCAGCGTCCAACGTAACTGTACTACCAGTGTCGAGCATTGCACTTACAGGTATCCCATCTATTTTGACTTCACACATCCTATTCCTCTCTAAATGACCTTTCTCTATCACAGTCTGTTTAACAGCAGGAACCCCGCCCGAAAAATACCCTACAGATATGTCACATTGCATTCGGTCAAGGTTCACAGGGCAAACTGCTGCCACATGTCCAAGTTCATGATATTTGTAGCACTCAGTATACTTCCCAAAACTGGGTCGGGGTTTTTTCTCCAGTCTATTGGAAGGAGTGGGGCTAGAGTCCCTTCTATGGGCAGTGGGATTTCCATCTCCTTTATGTGAGTCTATGAGTCCCTGTGGGCCACTAGGCCGAGGAACAGTCTTACCGGACCTCCTGATGTGCAGGGACCTGCGACCGGGAAACTCGTCGGGACTTATAATCCGGGCCATCTCCTCAGCAGCAAAGTGGCGTTCCACTAAAGCGACCAACTGCTCTGCGCTTTGGGGGTCATTCTGGCTGACCCACTTCTGGACGGTGCGAGGAAGACCCCGCAGGAACCGGTCTATGACGACCCTTTCGACGACGGCGGCGGCTGTACATTCGTCAGGCTGGAGCCATTTCCGCGCAGAGTGGATGAGGTCGTAGATTTGGGAGCAGGGAGCCTTTTCTGCATCGTAACGCCAGGAGTGGAACCACTGGGCCCGAACTGCGACAGTGACACCTAGCCGTGCTATAATCTCAGCCTTCAGGGTTTCATAGTTTTCCGCCTGCTCTGGCTCCAAGTCATAATAGGCCTTCTGCGAGTCCCCCACCAGGAAAGGAGCAATTATTCCAGCCCACTGATCAACTGGCCACCCTTCGCGTGCTGCGGTGCGCTCGAAAATTGACAGGTACGCCTCAACGTCATCGTCAATCGTCATGTTCTGAATAAGGTGCGATTTTACCTGGTGAGCGACCTGTGGGGCCACGCTAGTCTGGGCAGTAATTTTCTCCCCCAAGACTCGGAGCTCCTGGTGTAGGCGAAGTTGCGCCTCGTGTTGTTCATCTTTTAGCGTCTGATGTAGGGACAGCGCCATCTGCTGTACTAACGCCGCAGTACTTTCCGTTTGTAACTTTGTAATCTGTTGTAAGCTCTCATTATGGGATGTTGACATCTCCTGCAAACCCCGCAACAGAATAGCAGCATTTTCTGTTTGCTTGTACTGGAGCGAGGATAGAAACGCCTCCATTTTCCACTTTCACTGCCTTGTGGACTGCCCGCATTAAACTCCACCAATTGTGATGTCCCCACCACGTTGCAGTCTCGTTTATCCAGATCAAAGGCAGAGAAACGTAGTGTTGATGCACAGGAGGGTTTATTTGCCAGGTACAAAGCAGGAGCAGGGTTAACTTATAAGATAAAACATAAACAAAAAACCTAACTCTTTTTCAGAGATCTGACTAATACAGCTTAGTCCCTAACTACCGGTAGGGAAAACTAAGTTCCTTCCCCACTTTAGACACTGTACCTGCAGCTTCCCTTTGCAGTATCTCACAGGGCTGTCTGTGTGTGTGCCTTCAGACCAGCACAGCAGCAGCACAGGAAGCTGTCTGTGCTGCCTTTTAACCTTGAAGCTCATTTATTAGGGCTCAGGTGAGAGTGAAGGGAACACACCCTGGAAGGTGCTGGGTCCTATGTACCTCCCCTCAAACACCTTTTGCTTCAATTTATCACAGTACATACAGGGTAAGAATTGGTTTGATAGGAAATGCTTGGATTGCTGTGTTGAAAAGGCTTTGGGATATGCTGCTATGCATAAATGTGTGTGTAATGTATTTTATAATTAGATAGATGTAATTGTTGCTATTGTATGGTGTATTTTAGGTCAGGGTCAGGCTTGCTTTTCTATATTGTATTATTGTTGGTACTTATATTTTTTCACAGGATAAATTGTTCTGTTCAACGCTTGAATTAGTTAATTGTTTAATTGTTAGGAATGGAATGTAAATTGTTTAGGGATGTCATTAATGAATGCTAATTGATTTATGTTTACTGGATTGGTTTAAATTGTATACTTGTTTGGAGGTATTGGTATTTTGTTTTGAATGTTATTGTTAACATTCATTTGCAGAATGTATATGGTGCATAGATTGTATGCATCATATATACAATGTAAATGCAATGTTTTGATTGTCATTTGAGGTTTTTGATTGGCATTTGAGGATTTTGATTGTAAGATCAGATAGGATTATTAAAGGAAATTGATTTTATTGTAGTGTGTCTGTATGGAGAAGTGTTATTTGTAGTAGAGCATGTTTTTGATTACCCTCCTACATTTATTTGTATATTGGTTCAACATGTGTGTGTATCTCTCGCTCTCTCTCTCTCTCTCTCTCTCTCTCTCTCTCTCTCTCTCTCTCTCTCTCTCTCTCTCTCTCTCTCTCTCTATATATATATATATATATATATATATATATATATATATAGTTGCATGATGAAGCCACTGTACAAATGAATGGGTGAAGAGTGGGTATCTGGCCAGGGTGGCTTAACCCCTTAATTACCTTTGCGGTTATTATCCGATAAGGTGTTTAATGGGTTAATTGATATCTGAATGTAATTGCAATGTATTGGCTTTGTATTGGCTATGTATTTTGTGGGCAACGAAAGACCAGGATAATGCTGGCGATGGGGGCTTCTTATTGATGAGGTCTGTAGTACTTTATTTATTTGAATATGCTAGTTAATGTGTTTAATAATGGGCAAATAATCTATTATCCCTATATGGATAATAGTTATTTTGCACATTATTGTACTGTAGGTGTTGGGGGGGGGGGTTGTATGTATTGAATGTATAGGCCAGGTTTATTTTTTTACATTCAGGGTTTGTTCCGTGGTTCTGCGTGAGACCTCTGGAGACCACCTGTGGTCTCCTCGGGTATCTCACGGGTATCAGGCTGGTGATTCCATGGGTGACACCTGCGGGGATGAAGCGGTGGCCTCACATTCGTGGGGGCACCGCGGACCCGTAGTCTGCGGGGATGAAGCGGTGGTCCCACATTTGTGGGGGCACCGCGGACCCATAGTGAGCACTTGTGAGTTCCCCAGACCCCTGTGGGAACCACCCGAGGCCCCGCAGACACCTGTGGGTCTGACCCGGACATCTTGGGCCTACCGTGGGGACCCAATTGTGGCCCACGGTGACCCGCAGAGACCACCTGGGGGCCATGGCGCTTTGCAGGACCCACCAACAGGCCTCCAGAACCTGTTTGAAATGAGCTGCTGGTACCCTGTAGGTCTGTCAGGTGCCCCGCCAGCCCGCTGGGTGTTCACGTGGGGCTGTGTTATGAACCCTGTTTGTAAAAGGATAAACCATGTATTTATGGGGGGGCGCAGGGGGTGGGTAATGTATTTAATAAATAGAATGATGTTTAATGTGGGGCTGTGTATTGTTTTTATTGTGGGTACTGGAGTGGGGGGTATTGGCCCCAAGGGTATGTGGGTAGGCCTCCCTTGTGGGTAGTGGGTGAGGGTGGTTAGGCCTCACGGGGTGGGGGGTTAGTGTGGGAGTGTATGTAGGCCTCCCAAATGGTGGGTGAGGGTGGGTTAACCCCTTAATGACTGTAGCGGTTAATAACCTTTTTGGTTATTAAGCTGCTTTGATGTATTTGTATTACAAGTGTGCGGGAGCAGGGGGTCCCCTGAGCTGAACCACATTGATTTCTGGCTCAGGGACCCCCTGCTTCCACAGTTACAGGCCCGTTTTGGGGCATCGGAGCCCAGTGGCGCTGCCATCTTTATAGTGCCCACGTCACGTCTTGGACGATATAAAGATGTCGGCGACACAGGCCTTCGATGCCCCATACCGGGGCCTGTAACTCGGGAAGCAGGGGGTATCTGAGTTAGAAATCAATGCGTTGAAGCTCAGGTGACCCCCTGCTCTCGCACAATATTATTACAATGTACATTAATGCAGCTTCATTACCATAGCAGATAGCCGCTAGGGTTAGGATTTGTTGTTTATTGTTGTGTGTTTTGACAGTAGTGTAGATTCTAATTTAAGCTATACATTACAGTGACAGTCTCCATAAATATGTATTCCTTAACACGACAGATTACAAATATTGTAGTAGAGTGAAAGTGTCATCAGCATGACATTGACAAAAATGTTGCAATAACACTAAATGTATTAATTATTTTTATTGTAATGTTTACACATATTTAAAAGATATAGAAAAAGCAAACATTTCTATATTATTTCACATAATCTAATATCATGGAAGATTATTTTATTTCTAAATACATTTTCATGTGCACTTTCATTTGTGTCATAGCATCAGTGCCCATGTGCTGGTTTTGGACATGAAATAAAAGGTTGCAGTTGGTCGGTGTTTGGATACATCCATTCACATTATCTTCTGTCTGGAACGGAGATGTTCACATCTGTGAAATAAGTAGATATGTAATATTAATTACAGCAATGTACAGCTTAAATGAAACATTAATGATTGATCTAAACACGTGGTTTTCTACTGTAACTGTATTACGCGTGAATCATGACGTGATATTACAGTACACTTAATAAAAAAACATTTTGTTTCTTTTTTTATGATAGAGAGATCTATATAATGTATGTTGATTTTGTTAGACAAAGACACGTAACATGGTACAAATGCATGTATTACACAAGCTTCTGTTTTGCCACATGCTATCACAAAAAATGTTATATACAGAATGCTAATCAATAATAACTATTCTGCATAAGTAGAAAAGTTGGCGACTAAACTGCTGCCTTTAATGATATTTAAAGAAGTGTTAAAGCAGGATCAAACATTATAATGTTGAGATATGCTAAATACACATTTGTAATCTACACTGGCGACACACTTTATTCGAGCTTGGCTAGTCCCACGAATTCGGGTATACCCGGGTGTATTGAGGTTTGTGACTGTTTTCTGCCCGAGTACATTGAGTTATTTTCCAAGCAGGGATTGAAGCATTTTATTCCTGCTGGCTGCAATACTGCACAGTATATATATATATACTGCATTACAATTCATGAATTTATGCCATCTGGTAGACACGCGAAGCATTGCAGCCTATTAAATCCTAATCATTATCATTTAACAGATCAGCCGCCCATCAGCCAGGCATGAACCCAGGCTGGAAAGGCAAATGCAACGGGGCTTGTCAGAGGTTAGGAGTGGCGCATTCCAGGTATCTGCCAGGTACATACCGGGTATTTGCTCGAATAAAGTGTGTCGGTGCAGTATGTCGTGCAATTATGCACATAACATACATTAAATGGTGCTAATGGATTCTTTTTATACATAGGGGGCGGACCCATAGTGGCCTTACATTTAAGGGCTGCGCATAAATATCTGTTATTTCACCTGCCATTGCACAGCACTTTCTAACGTTTGTCACGTATATCGTTCAGTGAAGCTTACCTTGTTTTGGAAATGTGTTCCGGCATATTGTGATCTTCACACCGCGATCTGTTTAGAAAATCAGAAGGCGAAAAAGGTAAAAGAAACACGTTAATGTTTTTTTTTAAAAATTAGTTTTCCCGTATGGTACGCGCATGCGCCCTGAATGGAACGCATATGCGTGTCATTCGGGAATAAGCGATTCACAGATTTTAGAAAGGACTACAGTTAGTTACCTGCATTATATTGCAGTCAGATTCGGCACAGGCATAGAAGGGGTGTTTGCGAGGTTGCCGCTGCAGTCAATCAATTCATTGTTCCATGTGTTCAGCTGGGTCGGGTTGTAGCTGACTCCATACCAGTTGGAATGCTGTTGAATGTACTGAGGCGGACACAGATGGTAACTCTGTGCCATTTCAGCTGGTGGTGCAAACTCTGTATTATGCATGTTATCATAATAACTTGCTCCGTTAGGTTTCTGGTATTGGTTGGGCAACTCTGGTTGAAAAGAATAGCAATTTGGCTGAACATCAAAGTCACCGCAGCGGCCACCTATATCCTGGTAGTTGTGGCCGACAATTGTCTGTCTTCTGATATTTGTATTCACAGACATACGCATACCGGATTCATAAACTGACCAACAGCCACCCCTGTTTCCGAGAGACGGTGGGTTTCGAATAAAAGAAGGATTGGTTGATAAAGTGCAGCGTATCGAATTCCTCCATACTTTAGGTTTTGGATGAAAGTGATAATAAGGGTGGTTATCCGTTATATATTCATATATCTGTGAGACAGTAGCTTCTTTCTGGATCCTGTTTTGAATAGCACTATATATTAGATTAGCGTAAGACAACGGAGACCTTTCATAAGAACACATCTCAAAAGGCATGTTTTCAGGGAATGTCGTACACTAGCCGAAACTATCACTTACATAATTCTTCTTACAAAGTATCAAAAGTTTCATTCTGTGCAGAACACTGTCCAAGGTCATTATACAAAGGAAGAAGTGTCCACGTATTATTCTCCCACATACAGGTGGCCAGTAGAATTATTTTGGCTGCCTTGCGTATTATACATGATTCAGTGGCAAAACGCATAAAAAAAAAAAATTAACAAAAGTGAACGCATCTTGTTTGCAAACAACATGTGAAAGTGTGCAACAATGAGTGACTATTTTACACTGTTAATACTAAATAACTATATCTATTAGTGATGTTAGCATCATATAGATTATTCACAAATGAAAATTCATATGATGTTTAGTTCACATGTATGCACATGAAATATGGTATTATACACACTTGATTATTCCAGATTGTTCAGCATGTTTCAGGAACATTAGTGAATGAAAAGCATTTAATATGCCACAAAAAAAAAAAAAAAACATTATAAAACAGAAAAGGACTACTTATTTTGACTATTTCGTTGCGATGACCGTGTGGTAGGCCTTGATGTGGGATCAGGTGCATGTTGACGTGCACGATGCCTTCTTCGAACAGTTGGTGGTTGGGCCAGGGGCTGAGGTTGGGCCAGTGCCTGAGGTTGGGCCAGTGCCTGAGGTTGGGCCAGTGCCTGAGGTTGGGCAGGTCCCAAAGCTTGGTACAGTGCCAATGCCAGCTGATGTTGCTGCGGCTGTGCCAGTGCAAGTGCCACGATTTGTGCCAGGTGAATAGCCTGTGGCATTGGATCCTGCTTTGGCTCTGGCTCTCTTTGTGGCTCTCTTAGTGGCTCTCTTTCTGGCTCTCTTTCTGGCTCTCTTTCTGGCTCTGATGGTAGCTCTGCTTCTGGCTCTGATGGTACTGCACCGACACACTTTATTCGAGCAAATACCCAGTATGTACCTGGCAGATACCTGGAATGCGCCACTCCTCACCTCTGACAAGCCCCGTTGCGTTTGCCTTCCCAGCCTGGGTTCATGCCTGGCTGATGGGCGGCTGATCTGTTAAATGATAATGATTAGGATTTAATAGGCTGCAATGCTTCGCGTGTCTACCAGATGGCATAAATTCATGAATTGTAATGCAGTATATATATATATACTGTGCAGTATTGCAGCCAGCGGGAATAAAATGCTTCAATCCCTGCCTGGAAAATACCTCAATGCACTCGGGCAGAAAACAGTCACAAACCTCAATACACCCGGGTATACCCGAATTCGTGGGACTAGCCGAGCTCAAATAAAGTGTGTCGCCAGTGTAGCTCTGCTTCTTGCTCTGATGGTAGCTCTGCTTCTGGCTCTGATGGTAGCTCTGCTTCTGGCTCTGATGGTAGCTCTGGATGTGGGTCTTTTTGCCTCTGAGATAGTGTCTCAGATTGTGCCAGTGGGTCTGGCGGGTGCTGTGTCTGCACATGTGCCACAACCTGCGCCATACATGTCGCTATGATAGTTAGGCTATTGGCCATATTTTGTAGAGTCTCCTGCTTTTGGGTCATTATGGCAGTCATGTTTTTCATATGATTAGAGATGTTTTCATTTATTTTAGACTGTCGGTCTGTGTGATCTTGTTGGTGTTTGAAATAAATGGATTCTAGATTTGTTAAACCCGCCAATCTCTCCGAAGCAACCTGGTCTCCCTGTCCCACTGGTATCTGGTCATGGACTTCATCTGTATCATGTGTTGTCTCCTGTAGTGCACGGAAATCTGGGCCTGAATCTTCATGTTCTGGGGCAACAATATGTGGTGTATCCAGTACCATCTCATCATCCTCACTTCTAACATTTTTATGTTCTGTTGTGACATATCTGATTCCGTGTCCTCAGCAATAACTATATAATACATTACAATACGTTACAATCAACATAATGGCTAAGTTATTATGTGCTACTCTTTATTTGCCTGTACAGACATAGTGAATACACATAATGTGATTCTATGTAAATTATCCGTGCATCAGTTAAATAACAAGCATGCTTTTCCTACAATCAACAGTGAGGTGTAATTTTGACATTACATGATCAAATCGTCAAAACAGATGATTGTAGTTTAATGTATGTATAAGTTCTTGCATTGAACACTATTGATGACTTAAAGCAGGCCTGCACAACTCCAGTCCTCGAGGGCCGCAAACAGGTCAGATTTTCTGGATATCCCTACTTCTGCACAGCTGGCTCAATTAGTGGCTCTGTCATACTGAAGGACTGGAGTTGTGCAGGCCTGAGAAAGATTGATGTAATTGCATCTGACTCACCAGGTGTCGGATGAGAGAGAGCTGGCCCAATATCTCTGTTGCCTCCAATCCCAAAAATCAGTCGTGGATTCATGATAGAATACATCTTTTCCTCATAGGAATGGAGATTGAAGGAGGCGGGAGGACCCCCTCCTGTCCCACATGCATGTCTGCCAGCATTTGCCATCTTCCTCTTCAGTCGGAGTTTGATGTCGCCGAAGCGTTTTTTACAAGTCTCAGATGTCCTTTTAAACACACCTGATGCTGACACAGATCTGCAGATAGTTGCCCACCATTTAGACTTTTGACTTGTCTTCGTTTTACCTGTGTGTGTATATATATAGAAAACATATTTTACATGGCTGTAGGTTAAGATACATTTCAGTTGTGTGATGTAATTCTGTATGGCAGGCCTGCACAACTCCAGTCCTGGAGGGCCGCAAACAGGCCAGTTTTTCAGGATATCACTACTTCTGCACACCTGTCTCAATTAATGGCTCAGTCATACTGAGCCATTAATTAAGCCATCTGTGCTGAAGTAGGGATATCCTGAAAACCTGGCCTGTTTGCGGCCCTCCAGGACTGGAGTTGAGCACGCCTGCTGTATGGTAATATCTGAAACTGTTTGTGAACATGTACATATAATTAAGTACATCTATTAAGCTATGTAATGCTCACATTAGTGACACATTACATGTGCCCAATCATCAGCACACATCCGTGATAGCAGACATGTTGACATGCTCAATATTACATTACTCATGTATTGATTAAACATGGATGCCATATTTGTTGCATTTGTTTCAAGAATGGGATTAATTTAGTGTGAGTGAGTGGTAAAGGCGCATACAGTAGTCCCACTTTGTGGTGAATGAGAATGGGCCTGTAGAAGGGGTAAGTGAGCACGAAACGTAACATTAACCCTGCGTCTCATCACCACAACTTCCTTCCATGTTAGTGATTTGGTTATCATATCCCTCACTTTAGTGATGTCACATATCCCCCTTCCCTCACCATCCCTCCCCCTCCTGTTAATTTTATGTGATTACAGTTTTGATAACAATTGTCAATGAATGTTCTTCTGTTGAGCTCATTCAGTTATCAGCATTTCAAGGATCATTGATAGTTTCTTATTAATTAGGAGTGCGTGGAAAACTTTTTTGGATACTGTATGTCCTTATGAGATTAAAGTTCTCCTCATTGTTCCCCAGCAAACAAGAATTAAAAATGTCAAATACAGTTCATACATTAGGTATTGCGGTATATACAGTACAACATACTTTGAATATTATAATACATTAGATAAAAAAAATTCTTACATGCCAAGGATCCATATAGTCGATCATAGGATGACATGACACCTTCAACAAGGATGTCATTTTCACGAGGGGTAAATCGTGGGTTTCTCATGCCCTCCGTAGGCGCCTGGCTTGTTGATGGCCCCTCATCACTTCCATCCTCATCACTGTTTGTACGGTGAACTGTGTCTCCCTCTCTCTGTCCACTACTCCAGCTACCCTCAACCACCTGCACTCCCCCACCTAGAGTATCATCACGGGACGTACCTGCCTTGGCAGGACGAACCATACCTGTACATCCCACTCCTCTCCCACTCCCACCAGCCACCGCACCACCTCCACTCCCACGCTCCACCACTCCACTCCTACGCTCCACCACTCCACTCCCACGCTCCACCACTCCACTCCCATGCTCCACCACTCCCACGCTCCACCACTCCACTCCCACGCTCCACCACTCCACTCCCACGCTCCACCACTCCACTCTCATGCTCCACCACTCCACTCCTACTCTCCACCGCACCACCTGCACTCCCACGCTCCACTGCACCACTCCACGCTCCACCGCACCACTCCCATGCTACACCGCACCACTCCCACGCTCCACCACTCCACTCCCACGCTCCACCACTCCACTCCCACGCTCCACCACACCACCTCCACTCCCACGCTCCACCGCACCACTCCCACGCTTCACCGCACCACTCCCACGCTCCACCACTCCACTCCCACGCTCCACCACTCCCACGCTTTACCACTCCACTCCCACGCTCCACCACGCCACCAGCCACCGCACCACTCACACGTCCACGTCCACTCCCACATCCACTCGCACATCCACTCCCACATCCACTCCCACTCATCCTCTCTATTTCACTCAGTCACAAAAAACAAATATAAACAAAAAGGACACACTCACAAATAACTTTCACAACAACAAGACAAAAATGTAGTGAAAATAAACAAAATAAAATACAACTCACTCAGTAATCAAGAACTCTCTCCAACTACTACCAACAACAACAACAAGTCCGCTCTATCTCTCCTCTCCTCACAACTGCACCCACACACGTTGGAACAAAAAAAAGTATGTTTTTATAGGGTGTCACACAGAAATCAGAGATCGTGGCACCAAAGTGTGATTACAATTGGTGTCATGTGCTTGCATAATTCTTGAGTTCATCTTGTCAACACTTAACCCCTACAGTACCATGTCCATACAAATATATCTCTCTCATATATATATATATTGCATGTCATTTCCCAGAATCCCTTGCTGCAGTGGAAGTGCTGTATGCTGGGTGATAATGGGGAAAGGCGGGGTTGCAGACCTGCCTAAGACATGCAGATGAGCATACAGCTATATTTGCATATTTGCTTTCCTGTGGAGGGTTTTTGTCACTTTTTTTACTCACCATAACTTAACTCAGTATTATGGTATATATATATATATATATATATATATATATATATATATATATATATATATATATATATACAGCTAAACCCCGTTATAACGCGCCTCGTTATACCGCGATTCGGTTATAACGCGGTTTTCCCGTGGCTCCCGTTTTTTACATTTTTTTTTTTGCACACTGCACACACTGCACACACTCACTGCACACACATTGCTCATTGCTCACACTGCCACACTGCACACACACTGCACACTGCACACACACTGCTCATTGCTCACACTGACACACTGCACACACACTGCACACTGCACACACACTGCACACTGCACACACACTGCTCATTGCTCACACTGCACACACTGACACACTGCACACACACTGCACACACACTGCACACACACTGCACACTGCACACACACACTGCACACACACTGCACATTGCTCACACTGACACACTGCACACACTGCACTGCACACTGCACACTGCACACACACTGCACACTGCACACACACTGCTCATTGCTCACACTGCACACACTGACACACTGCACACACACTGCACACACACTGCACGCACACTGCACACTGCACACACACTGCACACTGCTCATTGCTCATGCTGCACACACTGACACACTGCACACACACTGCACACTGCACACACACTGCTCATTGCTCACACTGCACACACACTGCACACACACTGCACACACACTGCACACACACTGCACACACTGACACACTGCACACACACTGCACACACACTGCACACTGCACACACACTGCTCATTGCTCACACTGCACACACTGACACACTGCACACACACTGCACACACACTGCTCATTGGACACACTGCACACACACTGCACACTGCACACACACTGCTCATTGGACACACTGCACACACACTGCACACTGTACACACACTGCACACACACTGCTCATTGCTGACACTGCACACACTGACACACTGCACACACACTGCACACTGCACACACACTGCTCATTGCTCACACTGCACACACTGACACACTGCACACACACTGCACACACACTGCACACTGCACACACACTGCTCATTGGACACACTGCACACACACTGCACACTGCACACACACTGCTCATTGCTCACACTGCACACACTGCACACACTGACACACTGCACACACACTGCACACTGCACACAATTATTATATAGAAATAAACAGACAACTGCACTTTAACAGATGTATTTTGCCTGTCTTGTGACTTTTGTTTCACAAAGTTAAGGGGGTGGGAAGTCATTGTGCTGTGGGGGTTGGGGGGTGGCGGGGCCCTGCGCTGCGCTGCGGCTACGGCGGGCCCTGTACTGCGGCGGGGGGGGGTTAGCGGTCTGTGTGTGTGAGTGCGAGTGCCTGTCTGTGTGTGTGTGTGAGTGCGTGAGTGCCTGCATGTGTGTGCGCGCGTGTGTGTGTATGAGTGCGTGAGTGCCTGTGTGTGTGTGTGTGTATGTGTGTATGTATGAGTGCTCCAGCCCGAGTCCGTGGAGGGAGGGGGGGGGAGAGTAGCGGGTCCCTCCTGCAGCCAGTGGAGGGAGGGACCCATAGAAATGAACAGCACTTGTGTTACCAAAAGATGAAGATGCTCATCTTGGCAATGAGGCTAGGCAGATTTCTGTACCAAAGATAGATTACATGTCAGCAAGATTGTCATTTGTTGTTAAATACCCCACACGTTGCACATAGTGTTAGCATATTAAAGCGAGGCATTTTTATCATGCTTAAGTTCTACATACCTGGTCCCTCCTGCAGTCCGGGGAGGGGGGGGAGAGTAGCAGCTCCCTCCTGCAGTCCGTGTAGGGAGGGGGGGGGAGAGTAGCAGCTCCCTCCTGCAGTCCGTGGAGGGAGGGGGGGAGAATAGCGGGTCCCTCTGCTCAAGCCACGCCCCCCCTCCCTGTCAAACCTCCCACCTCCCGCTCCGGCTCTTACACTTACTTTCACACACACTCAGACACTTACACACACTCACAGACACTTACACACACGCGAGGGCCCTGTGCTGCGGCGGGGGGGGGGGGGGGGGGTTAGCGGTCTTCCGGAGACTGCTTACCTGTCTCCAAAAGCAGCACACTTATGCAGGCACCCCTCACGTTCGCCGTGCGCATGCGCATGCGCCGTGCGGCTCGTGAGGAGTGGATGTTGCCTGCCAGTTCCCGCGGTTACAGGGGGAAGCGGGGACAGGAGGGACATCCCCGCTCCCATCTCCTGCCCCGCGGCCTGTCCCGCGGTGACAGGGGGAAGCGGGGACAGGAGGGACATCCCCGCTCCCATCTCCTGCCCCGCGGCCTGTCCCGCGGTGACAGGGGGAAGCGGGGAGCGGAGGGACATGCCCGCTCCCATCTCCTGTCCCGCGGGATGAATATGCGCTAAAGCGCGGCGGCCATTTTTTTTTCTCGCGACCCCGTTAGTAACGCGGTGGTCTCGGGGTGGACCCCGAGACCCACGTTATAACGGGGTTTAGCTGTATATATATATATATATATATATATATATATATATATGTATATATATACATACAATAATGAACGACGATATTATAGTGAATGGATTGAATCATTACATGGACTCTCCCAAAGACCCCCATGAAACTCAGGGGACCATAATTGCGTTGGCGTGTAGAAGAACAAAAAATGTTATTGTTTGAAATGTATTTTTTATAATGAGCAGGGGGTCTCCGGAGATGAATCGTATTTGTGTGAGTTCCGCGTCACGTGAGCGGGACTGAAAAATTCTGCAGGGGATACCGGCACCACATATCAGGGCCTGCATCACAAGAAGTAGGGGGTCCCCGAGGCAGAACTCAATGCGGTACAGCTCAGGGGACCCCCTCGTCCCGCACACTATTATTAAAATTTACATTCATGCTGCTTCATAACCACAGCAGATAGACGCTACGGTAAGGAATTATTGTTTATTTGTATGTGTGTTTTGACAGTAGTGTAGATGTGCAGGGGGTCTCCTGAGCTGAACCACATTGGTTTCAGGTCCGAGGACCCCCTACTTCAGGAGATACGGGCCCCTTTATGGGGTGCCGGTATCCCCTGCAGAATTTAAATGTCCCGGTCACGTGATGCGGGAGCTTTAAAGTGCAGGGGATACCGGCACCCCATAACGGGGCCAGTATCTCCTGAAGTAGGTGGTCCTCGGACCTGAAACCAATGCGGTTCATGTCCTGAGACCCCCTGCTCATGTACACTATTATTAAAATGTATTTATTTAGTGTACGATCGCCAGTAATAGCATTGCTTGGAGATAGCAATTCTCCATTCAAATGTAACGTGCAGCTTTTTTCCCTGTCAGCTAGCGTACGGAAACTTTAAGTGCGATAGCAAGGGGAAAAAACCTTGCAAGCACGATAAGCCTGTTTTGGGCACGTCCGATAAAAAATGGCCTGAGAGCCTTAGTGAATCGTGCCGCCGGCTTCATTTTGTATCGGACGTGCTAATTTTTTTCAGGCCGGCGCGAAAGCTCGGAGCTTAGTGCATAGCCCCCTAAGAGTGAATCACGTGACATGTTAATGTTCATGATATAGTCCAAAGTGAATATATGAATTATTTAATAAATAAAAAATCATTGTGTACAGTGTAATCCGGTAAGATATATCAATACAGTTTAGTGCTGGCATTACCAAGTATATATTTGATATATAGTGTTGAAAGGTGGATAATTAAATGTGCACATATATCTACACTGATCTGTATGTCTTCGTGGGAAACTAAAAATATGGATATGACCCAAATATTAAAAGACTTAATGTTAACCTATCTTAAAAAGTGATTTATGATGACAATATTAGATTTAGACAGGGGATTGGCTAATATTTACATAAATACATGCTATGAGCCTTACCCCCAATCTACGGAGCCTGAGGAAGCCCAAAAAGGGGTGAAACGCGTTGCTCTCACCACTAAGCAATTTTGGACTAACACAGCCACCGTCAAGGAGTGGATCAGAGGGGAAGCAGCACTATACCCGGACGCGGAGCCAGTTAGCTGCATACCACAAGATCCACGAACAACATCCTACAGACGGGCTGTACTTTTTTCTGTATTTTTCATTGTATATGTATTTTTCTGGAGTGCATTTTTTAGTGTTTTAATGGTTCAATAAAATCACTTGTAGTCCATTTAGACCAAGACATTGCTCTGCTTTGCACCGACATCAAGGAGGGGCTACTTGCTATTCTTCCTACTTTTGGAAGTTAGCACCACTACAGTATCTCAAAAAGAACTCAAAGATACTTTTATGTGTATTTGCTCACACAAGGCCGTGTGAATATTATTTTAAATTTATATTTTCATTTATATTTTATACCAGACCCCTATCATCCCTGTAGGTTACAAAATATGGAGATCCTATAAGAAAGAAAAGACACTTTCCCTAGGATTAAACTCACACTTGCCCGTGTGAGTATTTGCAGTCTTTGCTGCTTTTTTATTTACAACAGTCTGAGATTTAACAATATTATTTGCATTTTCCCTTAAACATTTGTTTTTACATCTGTTCACTCTGAGGGGGACATCCTAACTGAAAACTGCTGGTGAAAACCAGAAAAAGATCCGGATCTGAAAAGGAGAAAAAAATCACTCCAGGGAATACAAAGAAAAGAAAACCGCAAAGAAACCTTGCTGTGATAGCATTTACACAAGGCCGAGTAAGTGTTTTTTTTTAAATATATTTTGATTACACCCACCTTCATCTATTAGATACCATACACACCCCACATTCCTCAACCTGTGCTCCCCCTTTTTTTTCTGTATCCCTGGTCCAATAAGGATCCTGGATTAGATCCTATTGGGGTAAGAGCCATAGGACGAGACGACGAAACTGAGGGGACCTTTGTTTTTAAGGTTGTAAAATTCCTTGTTATTTTTCCCCGGTCACACACTTCCCAGGGAGTGCCCGGGTTTTTTCCTGTTCCACTCCGTTCTTTAAGACTGACATGCCGAATGGGAACACCCAGCGGTACCGCACTCCCCTCTCTCTTAGTAGTTTGGTGATGGGGGCCATCTTTTTATTAGAGTTGTGGGGGATATATCTTGAAACACTAGGAGTTTGATGCCCTCAAATTCCACAGTTTTCGAGGATCTTGTGATTTGGCACACTTCTTCCTTTATTCTGTAATAGTGGAATCTCATGATAATATCATGTGGGGGATTCCCTGGTTGGGGTCTGGATCTTAGGGCACGGTGGCAGCGATCCAGGTGCAGTTCGGCCTCCATTTTACCGGGCAGTAGGTGGGTCAGCCATCTTGTTGTAAATTCCTCGGCATCAGTGATTTCCTCAGGGACCCCTCGGAGGCGGATATTGTTCCTCCGGTCCCTGTTTTCTGTGTCCTCCTGCTTGTTAGCAAGATCCAGGACCATATCTTTGAGTTTTGCCGTTTCCTTTTCATTCCTCTGCACTGCCCTGGTAACCACATCCATGTGCTTTTCCAAGCTGTCGGTTCTCTCCCCCACCGCAGTTAGGTCTTTCCTCAGCTGTTCCATCTCCCTTTGGCTTTCATCTCATGGCAGAATTCTTTCATATCTGCTCTGGTGGCATTGCGCGGGTCTCGGGTCCCCTCTGCTTCCTCGCCATCTGAACCCGAGCCTCCCGCCATTACTGTTCCGCCGGTCTTCTTCTTCCTGCTCTCACCCCTCTGGGGTAGAAGTCTGTCAGGACTGAAGGGGTTTTTTTTGTCTTTGCTCGGGTCGTTGCCATCACTAGGTATTCCTGTGCGCCTCTGTGTATCTGTCTATCTCCGTTGGTGTTGCTTTTTGTCTGTTTGGTGCTGATTTAAAGCCGGGGGGAACGGAGCTAATGAATTAGGCTGCCATTCCCTCGACTGTCGCGCATGCGCCGTTCGTAACCCTGTTTGTGTTAAATTCTGCCCTTAAGCGGGATGCACTAAGCAACGCAACCTTAGCGTACGCGAAAGTTGCGTTGATCAGAACACGTCAGGTCAGAGTAGACGCAAAAAAGCTGGACTTAGAAAAAATGATTGCTTTTCATTTTTGCATGCGCAACACCCATACAGCAGGTCGGTGGGTGTCCCTGGCTGACCCCGTGGTGGTCCCCGAGGGAGCCTGGGGGTCACGCCGGTGTCCCCGGCTGACCCCACATGGTCCGGGGGTCCCCGGCTCACCAAGCGGGGGTCCCCACGGGAGTGCCGGGGTCCCCGCGGCCGTCCCGGGGTCCCCGCGGGAGTCCCGGGGTACCCGCGGGCCTGCGGTACCAATGTTGCACCTCCAAAAATAATAAACAATATTAATAACTAAATAAACCCCCCTAACACATACACACTACAGTAATGGGCAAAATTACAATTATCCACATATGAATAATAATGCATTTGCCCCTTTTAAATACATATACATTACAATAAATACAGTAAAAACATATTACACTAACCTTTTACAGGCACCCACGATGAAGGCCGTCTTCATCCTCATCTTCATCCTGCCCATGCCCCTCCGGTGCTGCAAAACATGCACAACAATCACAATAGCCAATGTAATGTCCCCTAACCCCTTAATCATCATAGCGGTTATTAACTGCTACAGTCATTAAGGGGTTAACCCACCCTCACCCACCACTCGGGAGGCCTACATACCCTCCCCCACTAACCCCCCACCCTGTGAGGCCTAACCACCCTCACCCACTACCCAGCCGGGAGGCCTACCCACATACCCTTGGGAAAATACCCCTTCCCCCCACACCCAGTACCCACAATAAAAACAATACACAGCCCCACAATAAACATCATTCTATTTATTAAATACATTACCCACCCCCTGTGCCCCCCCATAAATACATGATTTATTCTTTTACATACAGGGTTTATACCCCAGAACCACGGGAGTCCCCGGTGGGCCTGACGGGTCACCTCACAGACCTACAGGTTACCAGCAACTTGTTTCACACAGGGTCTGGAGGCCTGTTGGTGGGTCCCTCCAGGCGCCATGGCCCACCAGGTGGTCTCCGTGGGTCACCGTGGGCCACAATTGGGTCCCCACGGTAGGCCTGCGGATGTCTGGGGGCCCCGGGTCAGACCCACAGGTATCTGAGGGGCCTCGGGTGGTTCCCACGGGGGTCTGGCGACCCACGTGTGGTCCCTACGGGTCTGTGGTGCCTCCACAGATGCGTGGCCACCGGTTCTTCCCCGCAGGTGTCCCCCGTGGACCACGCAGCCTGATACCCGTGAGAAGCCCGAGGATACCTCAGGTGGTCTCCAGAGGTCTCTCGCAGACCAAAGGAACCAACCCTGTATGTAAAAAAAATAAACCGGACCTATACATTAAATACATACATCCCCACCCACCCAACACATACAGTACAATAATGTGCCAAATAACTATTATCCAGATATGGATAATAGATTATTTGCCCTTTATGAAACACATAAAACATGCATAAATCAAAACATGAATTCTTAATCTTAAAATCACAACATTGCATGTTACAATAAATCCAGCATCAATTGTAAATATAAACCAACAAACCAGCAGCTACACAAATGTATATGAAATGTCACACAATTGCATTGAGTGTGTATACAGTATGATGCAATTAATCTGTGCATCATGTAACACTATGCAAAATATATGTAACAATAAAATACACTAGCTAGAAAAGTGTATCAAAGGAAATACACCAAAGAAATCCCTTTCGTAGGCGCACCGCAGACCTTTATAGTATATGCGGTCAGGGGTGAATGTGGTGGGTGAAGTTAACTTTATTTCATACTGATGTGTCAATCGTGTAGTTAAAACAGTATATAGTGTGGATCTATATACTTAAAATAAAAATAGACACCTAAAGTCTATTTGATCTCTGCCATGCCTCTCCTTTAGTATCTATGTACTCCTCTATATGAAATAGATATGTCTCTTTTATTTTTTCATTTTTTCATTTTTCTTTTTATGCTTCTAATCCCCGTGTGTTTTTTTTGAGGTTCTCGTGTCCTTGGTATATACAGATGGATGGATGTAAATCCTTCTGTGTAACTTATTGTCTCATTTAGGTAATGTCACCTGATCCCTCGTTTGGGAGGGTTATATTCTTATCATATATGACCAATGCTCCACTGTAGGAGTCTGTCCCCTGTATCCCTGTTTAGTATATGTTGCTGTATATTAGCATAGGACAAGGTGCCCTGGTTGGCTGATAGTAAAAAATCGCAGGGGGTTGTTTGTGAAACACCTCCTGTGTTGAACAGGTTATGGGAATATTGGTATATATTTAACACGTATGTTTATCGAGAACAGTGTGTTATCACGCTTTTAGTGGATCTAGGTGGTAGTTACTGAAATAGCAGGTAAACTGTATACTTGATACGGTAAGTTTGCTGATAGTGTTAGATTCCACACAGTGTTGTGTTGCTAGCACTACAGCCGAGGAATTAGGGCATGGAGATGCCTCATGTATAGTGTACCCCTCGTATACCAAGAAAAACGCGCATGTGTCATAGGCAGTACAGTCTGTAGCCATAAGTTTTTTTGGATGAGTACAGACTGCGCATGTGTCAGAACGAGGTTATCAGAACGCCTGTCTATTTACCCACCTTATACCACACGCAGAGTCCACCGTACTGTGCCAGCATAACCTCGTTCTGACACATGCGCAGTCTGTACTCATACAACACTGTGTGGAATCTAACACTATCAGCAAACTTACCGTATCAAGTATACAGTTTACTTGCTATTTCAGTAACAACCACCTAGATCCACTAAAAGCGTGATAACACACTGTTCTCGATAAACATACGTGTTAAATATATACCAATATTCCCATAACCTGTTCAACACAGGAGGTGTTTCACAAACAACCCCCACGCGATTTTTTACCATCAGCCAACCAGGGCACCTTGTCCTATGCTAATATACAGCAACATATACTAAACAGGGATACAGGGGACAGACTCCTACAGTGGAGCATTGGTCATATATGATAAGAATATAACCCTCCCAAACGAGGGATCAGGTGACATTACCTAAATCAGACAATAAGTTACACAGAAGGATTTACATCCATCCATCTGTATATACCAAGGACACGAGAACCTCAAAAAAAACACACGGGGATTAGAAGCATAAAAAGAAAAATGAAAAAATGAAAAAATAAAAGGGACATATCTATTTCATATAGAGGAGTACATAGATACTAAAGGAGAGGCATGGCAGAGATCAAATAGACTTTAGGTGTCTATTTTTATTTTAAGTATATAGATCCACACTATATACTGTTTTAACTACACGATTGACACATCAGTATGAAATAAAGTTAACTTCACCCACCACATTCACCCCTGACCGCATATACTATAAAGGTCTGCGGTGCGCCTACAAAAGGGATTTCTTTGGTGTATTTCCTTTGATACACTTTTCTAGCTATTTCAACCCATCCCTAGGCAGCACGCTCTTTCCAACAAGGGGTTTCAAGAGCGAGGTTTCCTCTACCATAGCATCTTTGTCCACCCACAGGACTCTCTATCCTGTTTTCCACCTCAGCTCCCCCTATCTTTCTATCTACTAAATAGTACCAGCCATCTACAAATAATGGCAGGTTTCCTATCGCGTACTATGGATTTCAACGACTGGGAGGCTGACTCGGAAAATATATTTTCCACAAATGCAACTCCACAAGAAGAACCCACTGTAAATAACATCAAAACGTACTTTCAGAATCTAGAATATCAGTATAAAAAACAATCACGTTTATGGTGGGAAGTTTGCAGCCTCCAAAAATATCAGAAGAGTAAGATGATACCAAGGGGTTTGAGGGTTAATCTCTCACCATCATACCATAATTTGAGGAGGCTTTCATTAAGAAATGGGATGACACAATAACGAAATGTTCACATGACTTGATGATTCTTTTGATCGATAATGAATTGGCTGAGCTTAAGAAAGTAAACATCGAAATAGAGAAGAATAAGAAAGAAGCGGTCCAATGGAAGGAATCACCCAATTTTGAGAAATATGAAAACATCTTACAAAAAACTACTGATCATTATGTAAAAGGAATAAAAGAAAGAAAGCGCATTAAATTTCTTAGAGACAGTGGGGACTACACCAAGGGCAAGATCTACAAACACCACTTCCAGGCAGAGAAAGTGAAATTACAGGAACACAGTGACTCGTCCACCGACTGGGACATGTCGGAAACAGAAGAGAATAGCAGCTACCAGAACAAGGTAACAACAAGATCAAAATCAAATAAAGATAAAACCTCTGTACAACCAGACAGTCACAATCCTCATCATTTTTTAGAACAGGCCCAGGAAGGTGTAGACTATGGCCCAGAAAGACAAGGAGAGGAGGGATACTGGAGAGGAAGAGGAAGATGGTCAGGCCACAGGAAACAGAGGAGAAGGAGATACTAACAACAGAAGACACACACAAGAATAAATGTGAAATTATCAATCTCTCTGACACCATCCTAACAGGGGCTCAATTAAGCCTTCTAGAGAAAGGCCTCTCTTATGTTCCCTCCAATAGATTCGACCTCTTCGAGGCAATAAAAGACATCAACCTTTTTGCACGCAAAATGCTCTTGCACAAATTCTTCAAAAGACGAGGGAGGAATGCACCACCAAATATGTATGAAGAATTTCTGCAAACACAGGATCAGGAACATTTGGCAAACTTGGTCAACCTGCTAGAAGAAGGAGAGAAGAATCCCGGAGATGGTCCCCACACAACTCTATAACCTCAAAGTCGCTTTACACCTCATCAAGATAGCTGTGCGAACATCTCAACGTTCCTAAATTTGGTCACCAAGGACTTAGAGTCCCTTAAAAAACCAGGACACAAAGTAACCTCAGCAAACAGGAACAAGAGGCACTGAAGGAAATAAGGGACATGCAAGAAATCACAATAAAACCAGCCGACAAAGGAGGCAACCTTGTAATAATGAAAACAGAGGACTATAAGATGGAGAACCTGAGACTCCTGAAGGATAAAAAGTGCTACAGAATACTCCCAAATGACCCAACTGCACTATTCCAGAAGGCACTAGGCACTATACTACGAAAAGGTCTGGAGAACAAAGTCATATCGAAGAATGAGCATGACTTCATGATGCCAAAGGATCCTACCATAGCAACTTTTTATAGCATCCCTAAAGTTCACAAGAGCATCCACAGACCCCCCGGAAGACCTATAGTCTCAGGAATTGGTTCACTCACAGAACACAGCAGCATATACATTGATAAAGTACTTAGAGAATTTGTAACATCTCTACCATCATTCGTCCAGGACACAAAGGATGTCCTAAACAGACTTGAAGGTATACAAGTAACCAAAGATACTTTGCTAGTCAGCTTCGATGTAGAATCGCTGTACACAAGTATAAAACATGAGTTTGGTCTTATAGCAGTAACCCATTTCCTCACATCACGGAGTTGCCTTTTTGCCGAACATAATGCCTTTATTATAGAACTTTTACAGTTCATTTTAGAACACAACTATTTCTTGTTTGATTCTAAGTACTACTTACAAGTCCAGGGAACGGCCATGGGAACAACGTGTGCCCCCACTTACGCCAACCTGTATTTAGGTTGGTGGGAGGCGATCAGTGTTTTTTCGGAGGGGATGTCAATGTATACGGACCACATAGATCTGTGGCTACGCTACATAGATGACATCCTCCTACTCTGGAGAGGTACAAGGAAAGAATTGGAGACCTTCCTTAAACTACTAAACTACAATGATCACAATTTAAAGCTAACATCTGAGATCAGCACAAGCAGCATCACCTTTCTGGATTTACAAATAACCATCAATGATGATGGCTGTTTATCCATTAAAAACTATAAGAAAAAGACCGCTACAAACAGTTACTTAAGAGCAGACAGCTTCCACCCCAAACCCCTGATCCGGGGCATCCCCACAGGACAATATCTGCGCATACGACGTAATTGCACAGATATCATGGCATTTAAAGGGGAAAGCAAAAAGATGAGGGATAACTTCATAGCCAGGGGATACTCCAGACGTCAACTCAAGACGGCATACCATCGAGCCATCAATACTCCACGCACTGAATTATTAAAACCAAGAACACCTGAAGAGAGTAACAAGATGAGTGAAATCAGATGCATAGGCACTTACCATGATCAGTGGAGGGACATCAATAAGATACTTACCAACCATTGGCACATCTTGACTAATGACGATGATCTCAGGAAGGTCCTCAAGAGTCATCCATCCATTGTTTGGAGACGAGCATCAAATATCAAGGACCACCTGGTACACAGCCACTTTACACTTGGTAACAAGAGAAAGAACACAACATGGCTGAGTATCAAAGGCTCGTATAAATGTCACCACTGCAAGGCATGCAGCTACATGAAGGAAAGCAGGAACTTCACTAATACTGACAACAGCAAAACATTCAATGTTAAACACTTCATTAACTGCAAAAGCAGAGGAATCATCTATTTGATAACGTGTTTATGCGGGAAAAAGTATGTGGGAAAAACAAAACGAGAACTTCGAAGGCGCATCCTTGAGCACATGGGATCTATAAGGAATGCGCTAGACACCCCCATTTCTCGTCACGTTAGAGACCACCATGCAGGAAAGATGGACACACTAAGCTTTCAGGGCATAGACCATATTCCCCCAAGCATCCGCAGGGGGAATTGGGACAAAAAACTCCTGCAGCGTGAGGCCAGATGGATCTACTGCACCGACACACTTTATTCGAGCAAATACCCAGTATGTACCTGGCAGATACCTGGAATGCGCCGCTCCTCACCTCTGACAAGCCCCGTTGCGTTTGCCTTCCCAGCCTGGGTTCATGCCTGGCTGACGGGCGGCTGATCTGTTAAATGATAATGATTAGGATTTAATAGGCTGCAATGCTTCGCGTGTCTACCAGATGGCATAAATTCATGAATTGTAATGCAGTATATATATATATACTGTGCAGTATTGCAGCCAGCGGGAATAAAATGCTTCAATCCCTGCCTTGAAAATACCTCAATGCACTCGGGCAGAAAACAGTCACAAACCTCAATACACCCGGGTATACCCGAATTCGTGGGACTAGCCGAGCTCGAATAAAGTGTGTCGCCAGTGTATCTACTTAACACCCACTATCCATCTGGCATAAACGAGGGTTTTGTCTTTAACTCCTTCCTCTGAAATACTCTCCAGCACCGTTTTTTACTATAATAAAATCGTTGAATCCATATACCATATGAAATCACTAAGGTCAGAAGTGGATGCAGTACCTATGCACCACCACCAACCGGCATGAGGCGTCCCACGATCGCTATGGTAACCACCGGGTATAAATAAGCGAGAGGGAACGCAGTAACGCCCACCCCGGATGAAGTCACAGGAAGTGACGAAACATGCGGCATGTCGGGTCTTTTGCCGACTTATAACTAAACTCTGCCAGCTATCTCCAGCAGCTCAGATAGAGAACGCCTGAATTTAAACATTACTACCTATATGATACACCCATTTAAAGAGGTGTCAGTACTGCCACAGGGCAGCACTTGCTTTGAACTATACTATACTATGCTAAAAATCCTTTCTAACAAGAACACCTGCACTACTACGTGAATTAACTACACTTCAGCTTACCACGCATTGCGTATGCAGCTTCCATTATCACAATATCAACATGGGACATATTTCTATATGTGCACAGGGAATTTAAGTTAGACAACTAACATTCACTCCTATATGTTTAAGATCGCAGTATAATACAGCGCCTGTCTATCTGTGGATTTACCTATCTTACACTACACGCAGGGTGCACAGAACAGCATCCGTGTAAGCCCGTTCTGACGCATGCACAGTTAGCGCTCTAATAGTGCCAACACTATCTTCACACTGCTCTTTGGAAAAGTGCACAACACGGTGCAAAACTCCGTTCTAACAAGAACACCTGCAATACTATGTGATTAAACTACACATCAGCTCAACACGCATTGCGTACGCAACTCCCATTATCACAAGATCAACGTGGGACATATGTCTATCTATGCACAGGGAACTTCATATTAGACAACTAGAATACACTCCTAGGTGTTTGGAGATCGCAATACAACACAGCGCCTGTCTATCTATTGATTTACTTACCTTGCACTTTACACAGATTACACAGAACAGTATCAATATAAGCCCGTTCTGACGCATGCGCTGACGGAGTCCATATAACAATCTGAGGGCTATGAACTGCCCCACTCATGAGCGCATGCGCGGTTCGTACTAGACAAAGGATATATTATGGTGACACTTAACGATACTGTTTAAACTTAATATGATTAGCAAATGTGCACGCTGCTACCCACAAGACAAGACTAATATGGGACGCATTTCTTTTTTACTGGTAATCTGCAAATTAGGCAAAAATAATTCAGTCTGAGGTGTTTGAGTTCCTCGTTATCAGAACGCCTGTCTATTTACCCACCTTATACCAAACGCAGAGTCCACCAAACTGTGCCAGCATAACCTCGTTCTGACACATGCGCAGTCTGTACTCATACAAAAAAACTTATGGCTACAGACTGTACTGCCTATGACACATGCACGTTTTTCTTGGTATACGAGGGGTACACTATACATGAGGCATCTCCATGCCCTAATTCCTTGGCTGTAGTGCTAGCAACACAACACTGTGTGGAATCTAACACTATCAGCAAACTTACCGTATCAAGTATACAGTTTACTTGCTATTTCAGTAACTACCACCTAGATCCACTAAAAGCGTGATAACACACTGTTCTCGATAAACATACGTGTTAAATATATACCAATATTCCCATAACCTGTTCAACACAGGAGGTGTTTCACAAACAACCCCCTGTGATTTTTTACTATCAGCCAACCAGGGCACCTTGTCCTATGCTAATATACAGCAACATATACTAAACAGGGATACAGGGGACAGACTCCTACAGTGGAGCATTGGTCATATATGATAAGAATATAACCCTCCCAAACGAGGGATCAGGTGACATTACCTAAATCAGACAATAAGTTACACAGAAGGATTTACATCCATCCATCTGTATATACCAAGGACACGAGAACCTCAAAAAAAACCACACGGGGATTAGAAGCATAAAAAGAAAAATGAAAAAATGAAAAAATAAAAGGGACATATCTATTTCATACAGTATAGAGGAGTACATAGATACTAAAGGAGAGGCATGGCAGAGATCAAATAGACTTTAGGTGTCTATTTTTATTTTAAGTATATAGATCCACACTATATACTGTTTTAACTACACGATTGACACATCAGTATGAAATAAAGTTAACTTCACCCACCACATTCACCCCTGACCGCATATACTATAAAGGTCTGCGGTGCGCCTACAAAAGGGATTTCTTTGGTGTATTTCCTTTGATACACTTTTCTAGCTATTTCAACCCATCCCTAGGCAGCACGCTCTTTCCAACAAGGGGTTTCAAGAGCGAGGTTTCCTCTACCATAGCAATAAAATACACTATGAACAATATCCCCTAACCACCAATGCCATCCTGAAAATCAAATAGAAACTAAGCAACATCAATACAATTAGCATCAATCAATTAATCCATTTCCTCAAACAATTACAATACAATACAAATCAATTATACAATTCCCTATTCAATTCCTAAAGCCAAACTGTGACAGGGTAAATAAAAGCCACCTGTTATATGCCTGGAAAACCTATGTCTAGTCTGCAGTGCAGCACTGACTAGGTTAAACTTCAGCTGGGAACCTCAGGACAATTAGTTGGATCCCAGCTGCCTAATCAAGGTGTGTTAAAACCCAGGTTGTAGACACATGGAGCTTGCTGTTGATGAGAGAGGAGTAAGCTACTAAAGTGATTCCTGAAAACAAGGTCTGAGTAGCAAAGTAATGAAACTGTGAACTGTCTGTTCCCTGCATAGAAAAAGGGTAGCTGCATATATATATATATAAACTGTCTGCTAAAGAGAAACTGTTTTGTTCGGTTTGCTGAAGGAAAATCCATTTTCGTTTGTTGCTGAAAAAGAGCTATTTTTGTTTTGTGTGCTGTATATTTTTCAAGGCAAAATAAAACAGCCTTGTCAAGAAACCCACGTGTGTAGTTGCATGTACCCTGCAACACAAACCATTGCCAAAATAATTCTAATTTAAAGTAACCACCATCATTCTAATCTAAGTACCATTACAAATAAGCCATTACAAATAACCTGTAACTAAATACAAATTACATTATTCTCAACAATGACAAAATAAAGCTGATGAATACATTAGCCATACATGAAAAGAACATAAACATTAGCAAAAGAATCAATTATTATCCCTGTATCTCTATCCATATAGATAGATAAACATAACATACAGTGGCAATAATAGACCATAAAATACAATGCATTTACATACAAAAATCACATACAATACACCCATTCAGTGTCCGTGAATGTATGTATATACATAGATACATTCACGGGCATTAAATGGGACTGAAAAAATAAAAGACATGAATCAAAAATCCAAAAAACCTGTAAAAGTAAAAATAATACACTTTTCTTTTGTTTACTCACCATTAGATGCCCACTCACCGAAATCCAGGCGACCCGGAAGCACTAGAACCAATCCACAGGTAACCATAAAATAATAAACCCTTACAATCCACGTCTGTGTCTTTTTTCTTCTATTTGTAATCCTACCCTGTCTTGGGGTCTTCTTTTCTTCTTTGGGGTCTTCTCTGTCTTCTTCCGTCTTCTTCTGTCTTCTTCCGCCACGCCCTTCTTTGACCAAGGAGGCGCGAGCTTCCCCCCCCCCTCTCCTATTACCCCTCTACATAACACATACAAATAACGAGAGGACACATTTATTAAGGTAAAAGGCCGCGGCTTATTTATTAAACACAAATGGGGATAGCGTACCACCTGTCCCCGCCAGAATGCTCAGATCTGGGCAATGCAAAGGGGGCACCCGGAAGTATGTCCCGGTGACCTGCCCCCTCGCTTCAAACCCCCCGGTTACCAGCCCCGAGCCACTTCTGGGGGGACAAGCACCTACTCCCCCCCCCAACTGCCGCCGCGACAAAGCAATTGGTCCACTGACCCCTCCATCATAATCTTTTCTTCCTTGTTTCAAATATACTCTTATTTATCTGCAAAATAAAGAAATGTTAACACTGAAAACAAAATCTTTTTTTTTTTTTTAAACTTAACTCAAAGGGATGGGTGGGTGGGAAACAGTTCCAACACCAAGGAACAAGTGACAGTTGCTTGTTCCTTGGCTCTAATTTAAAAAACCAACCGCCCCAACTGCCTGCCCGATCGTGCTCGCGACCACCAGACCAGTTGGGGGGGGGGGCCGCACCCCCCGGTCAATTGCTGTAGCCACCCATACGGGCTAGGCCAGCTCTATGACCAAGGAGGCGCGAGCTTCCCCCCCCCTCTCCTATTACCCCTCTACATAACACATACAAATAACGAGAGGACACATTTATGGAGGTAAAAGGCCGCGGCTTATTTATTAAACACAAAGGGGGATAGCGTACCACCTGTCCCTGCCAGAATGCTCAGAGCTGGGCAACGCAAAGGGGGCACCCGGAAGTACGTCCCGGTGACCTGCCCCCTCGCTTCAAACCCCCTGGTTACCAGCCCCGAGCCACTTCTGGGGGGACAAGCACCTACCCCCCCCCCAACTGCCGCCACCAACGGGCCTGTTTAACCCCCTTAAATCAGACCCGTACCGCCATACCCCTTTGACCTCTTCCAATCCTTCCTGTAAATCATTATTAAACATGTCCACCCCAACATCTGACAACTGTACCCCATCCTCCCTAAACCAGCCACCCAATTTAAAACTGAACTGCGGGTGACGAATGACCCAAACCCCACATTGAACCAAGAAATTCCCCACCTTCCTGTTTAACCTCTTCCGCGTCTTGTTAACTCTCCCCGGGATACGCGCACCCCTCCAAACTAACCTGCATATTATCTCGGACCAAACTAATTGCACCCCTGGCCAAAACGTTAACATACGCGCCAAATCTTGCTTAATCTGCTGGAATCAATCGACCGCAATTTTGCCACATCATTACCCCCAACATGAATAATGATGATGTCCGGTGCCCTCCTACCCTTGGCCCTAGAAATTAGCAGCGGAAAAAGCTGTCCCCACCGCATCCCTCTCATCCCCCACCACGTTACCTCCACCTGCTCCATACTCAAACCTAAATTCTTTCCGTAGGGGCGCTGATTCGCCCTCTTCCCAGCCCAGTGTACCATTGAGACCCCCACGATCCAAATTACCACGGAATCTACGCCAACCTTGCACTGACCTCCTCACCTCCCACCTGCACTTCAAACTTGTCAACCAACAAATGGAACCACTTCCTCCTTAACCCTCTGCTTATCTCTTGGTTGGACTGTGGTTGAAAAACAACTGCCCCCGCAAGGTCTTGTCAAGCTCCCCACCTTTTGTTAATTTCTTTCCCTCGCCTTGTTGATTTCTCCTAGGCTACTCGCGCACATCCCAGCTCTTTTGCCCAGCACCCCACTAATCTATACTGTACTAGTCCCCGGCGGCGATGTGAACTGCCTGTCGGGACCCGACTGATGCAGAAGCTGGCGCCGCTTGTGCCCATGTCCCGCACTGTTTTCTGAGAGAGCTCGAGAGGGCTCCACCCCCAACTTTGTTTGTCCCCGGCGGCGATGATAACCGCCTGTCAGGACCCTGCCAACATGGCTGCGTCCAGCACTGTGAATTCACTGGGCCAACTGAAGGTGATGCTGCTTCTGGCGTAGGTGTACCCATGCGCTCAACTAAATGCCCCCTATAAGGTTGCCTCATGTCTGTCGTGGGTGCCTCCCTACACACCCCTAAACTTTGCCGTGCCCATGCTGCTTGTCTGGGTTCCTGAGACCGGACCCCTGGTGTACCTTCCCACCCCTTGTCGGGACCCCCTTGATACTCCCGTGTTAACCGACTGCCCTGTCGTTCGTGAAAACAGTGCCAGACGTATGCTCATCGTCCCTGCTTCCCAAATCTGTCTCACCCGGCATTGCAACCTGAAAAAAGTTGTGATAAAACCTTGACCTGCGAGGGTAGCACCTCACTCTCACGCTTGCCGTTCTTTACTGCTTACCCTTGCCAACCAGCGTCGTTGCGCACCGCATGCAGGCCCCACCACCTCGTCTAGCCTTTCGAATGAAGGTCCTCCACGGCATCTGAAATGTCTTTGAACTGTAGAAAACAAAACCCCATCGCCGTGTGACGATGGTCCCCGAGTCCCCCTTGTTTAGAACTTTACCGAAATTATAGAATGAAAACACTCCCCAGCGGTTTGTCAGACTGCTGTAATGCTAATAAACATTGCGTTTCGTGAAGCGTGACTCCTTCTACGTTTCAAACGTGTTTTTTTTTTTTTTTTTTTATAGGGTTGGGACCTATGTCTCACCCCTGTTTTTCCAGGGACCCATGTCCCACCCCTGTTTTTTCCAGGGACCCATGTCCCACCCTTTTTTTTCCCAGGGACCCATGTCCCACACCTGTTTTTGTGGGGACCCATGTCCCACCCCTGTTTTTCCAGGGACCCATGTCCACACCTGTTTTTGTGGAGACCCATGTCCCACCCCTGTTTTTCCAGGGACCCATGTCCCACCCCTGTTATCCCCAGGGACCCATGTCCCACACCTGTTTTTGTGGGGACCCATGTCCCACACCTGTTTTTTGTGGGGACCCATGTCCCACACCTGTTTTTGTGGGGACCCATGTCCCATCCCTGTTTTTCCAGGGACCCATGTCCCACCCCTGTTTTTTTTTTTTTTTTTCCCAGGGACCCATGTCCCAAACCTATTTTTGTGGGGACCCATGTCCCACACCTGTTTTTGTGGAGACCCATGTCCCACCCCTGTTTTTCCAGGGACCCATGTCCCACACCTGTTTTTATGGGGACCCATGTCCCACAACTGTTTTTGTGGGGACCCATGTCCCTCACCTGTTTTTTTTTTTTTTTTTTACCCAGGGACCTATGTTCCACACCTGTTTTTGTGGCCAAAATGAACGATCGCTGTACCAACACAGATTCTCCTGACCCATTCCACTCTGGCTCAAATGAGCAAACACTTTTCCAAAACAGGTTTTTCTAGCCCCCGTTCAATCTGGCTTTCCCCAGACACTGCCCGGTAAATCCCAAGCTAAGAATTTACCTTGAAACCAGTGTAGCTTGCACCAACTCCTGTGCAATGTTCCTAGATTTTGATACTGTTAATCATGTTGATCTGTTAGCCTGCTTAACCAGCTCCAGTGCGCTGGAATAAGGAAGCCTGCTTCCATTCCTATCCCGTTGGACCCCCCATGGATCCATCAAGCTCTGGCTCAAACCCCTTGTCCAACACCTGTGAACTGCAATGCCCAACTCTGGACCCCCATTCCTACTCCATGATCGATACTCTTCAACAAACTTGAATGCCACCAAACAATCTTATGAACGCACATAGCTTCTCCGACCGTGACCACATACTGAGCTCTAACATTGAGACTTGAAAATTGTCTCTTAAATCTGCTTGTTTTCTAAAACCTTGACAAAAACTTAAACCAATATACTTGGGCCCAAGGCTAAAAATGTGTTTTTGTATTTTTTTTTTATTTAATATTGCTAAACCAATAGCTTCCATAATCACCTCTACTCTGTCTGCAGGCCATAACCAGAGACCTGGAAGTTTCAGAGTTATCCAAAGCTTCAAAAGTGGGGACAAAACCACTGCCTCGAATGACAGGCCAAAATCTCTTCTTCCAACACTATCCGAAGTCATGGAAATCGTTTCGCTCCCAAATTAAGCGAAAACCATACCAAGCCAAATATTTTATTTATTTATTTATTTATTTTTTATTTATTTTTTATTTTTTTTTATTTATTTTTTATCCGTTACAATCTGGCTTCAACCCCAAACCCTCCTTGGTAACCCCTGCTACAAATTTGTAAAGAACTCAAGTGTGGTTTGGAAAGATGACAACTCAGTAGTGCTATGTCCCTAGATTTCACAATGCTTTTGAACATGTTGATCATGTCATCTTGCCCAATCAACTCCATAGTTCTGCGATAGAGAAGCATGCTTTAAAGCTGGTTTCCTTTCTACCTATCAGGTATATCCCAGCATGTACCCATCACAGACTCTATGTCCGACCCCTTGGATATGACCTGTGGTGTCCTGCAAGACCTTTCTGAGGCCCCTACTCTTCTAACTGATCATCAATGATATACCTAAAGCTTATAAGAGAGCTTCAATACCCTATTTCCATGTGACTTTGAGACTTGAAAATTTTTATTTCCCACAACAACCTGTTATTCAAACACTAACAAGTCGGTAACAAATGCTATTTGGGACCAAATCTGAATTCCAAAGCTTCCAAAACCTGAGCAGACACCGGTCACTCTTTGACACACTATTTTACTCCTGACACATGTTTCCAATACTTGGGCATCTGGTTTGACACTCTAACATTCGTGATGCACAATGGTACCCAATAAAGCTAACTAAATGCCCTTAACCACCGCACTAATTATTCTTGCCTCGGCATCGCCCGCTAACCCCAAATCCAACACCTGTGGCCCAGGGAGCTAACAATGCCCGGCAAGGTAACACCCTTATTTCCCAAACAAGCAACTCTTTTACGCTTACCCTTCGATGCCCCAATGCCCGGCGGTGTTTTGAACCGCCTGTCGGGACCTGCCCCAAGACCCTTGTACTCCAAGCCTCTGACAGCAAGCTCAACCCGAGGCCCGGACCGCTTGCGAGCTGTGGACGATGTACCAGCACCACGAAGCGAGGTCAACCGCGTCCCGGCCGTTCCATATTTACCTGTAAATGAGGAAGCAAATATAAAACCTCCAATTAGGATAACCTTTATTCCTGAATAAACTTGTTTTTTTTTTTTTATAAAAAAGGACCAATCCTTTACCTTACGTTCCCTTCTAGGCTGGGACCAAACCCCCCCAACCTCTTTTTTATTTTTTTTATTTACCAACCAACCTTTGCCAGCCTGCCTTTCACCAGTAACCGGCGATGGCGAGCATGTCGGCCCCCTCCCAAACTCCCCCCCCCCTTTTTTTTTTGTGGGGGGAGGAAGGGAACCCTCAGCCGCCTACTGCTCGCCTCCATCCAGGCTCTTCTTTTTTATATAAGGTTGGGACCCATGTCCCACCCCTGTTTTTCCAGGGACCCATGTGCCACCCTTGTTTTTTCCAGGGACCCATGTCCCACACTTATTTTTGTGGGGACCCATGTCCAACACCTGTTTTTGCGGGAACCGATCTCCAGGCTCCTCCCAAAAGTCCCCCAGCCTTTAACCAAATAGGCTGTGATTTCCAAAAACTCCGCCATGACATACCCTTCTGCACCACCAACGCTTCCCATGCTCCGTTACTAGGACCCCCTTCATCACTTGATGATGGCCACACCTCAGCGCAGTTAACATGGGAACCGCCCTGTCCTCTCGCGTTTTCACGACTGCCCAAACTTCCTTGATCACTCCCAGGGACCCATGTGCCACCCTTGTTTTTTCCAGGGACCCATGTCCCACACCTGTTTTTGCGGGAACCGATCTCCAGGCTCCTCCCAAAAGTCCCCCAGCCTTTAACCAAATAGGCTGTGATTTCCAAAAACTCCGCCATGACATACCCTTCTGCACCACCAACGCTTCCCATGCTCCGTTACTAGGACCCCCTTCATCACTTGATGATGGCCACACCTCAGCGCAGGTAACATGGGAACCGCCCTGTCCTCTCGCGTTTTCACGACTGCCCAAACTTCCTTGATCACTCCCAGCTTTCAGCACTAGTGCACACATCTGCTTCTGAAACCAACCTTCCTCATGGTTGTGCGCCTCCGCCAAAAGCTGCATGGTGCTGACCTGAAAGGACATTGCTACTAGCGCTGTAATTTATCCAATGGCTCGTCAAACGCTGGTTTAATTTCACCACCTAAATCCTGCCAGCAAACTACTCTTGAAATCTTGCCTGGCTGATCTTTCCACGAAAACCAATTCACTTGAATTAGACTTAGAACCGCTCTTAAGCTGTAATAACACACAAAATCCCACATTAATGCTTGTATCTTTAGCACCTTAACGCCCCCCACCTCCATCCCTTAGCGCCCTAACATCCAACCAACCATTGCTGTAATTTTTTTTTTTTTAAAGTATGGTGTCACCCACGACACGAAAAACCTTAGGATTGGCTTCCAATAACCACAACCAAGACCAACCTCAAAAGGCGTTTTTTTTTTTTTTTTTTTTTTTTTTTTTTTTAAACCTTTTTTTTTTTAATGGACAGCCCCACCTGACCACCTCCCACTGAGTAGAATAGTGGAAAAGAAAAAAGGGGGAGGAAGGAAGAGGGCCAATATCTCCCCGAGGAGGAGGGAGGATAGAGGGGGGAGGGGGGGGCAAAAGCCCACCATTCCAGCCAAACAACCAACTGCCCCCCCCCCAGCCGTAACAGCCTTGCCCCCAGCCCCCCCGACACCCCCACCCCCTGATCATCGTCAGGAGGCGGAACCACATGAAACTCATGTTCACAAAGACCTTCCCTTGCCATTAACCCAACCGCACGGCTAAGCGTGGGTTGGGAGAGCCTCTCTTCCCCCCCCCCCCCCAGCCACACAAGCGGCCACAATAGGAGGACAGGAACAGGGCTCGCAAGCGGCGCCAAGCAAAAACCTCCTCCTCCAAGCCGATGCACCTTCCTCCACGCATCAGCCCCAGGTAGGAGTCACTCTCCTCGTCCTTCTCGCCTCCTCCCCCCCGCCGCTGCTGCCAATCAAACAGCGCGAAAACGAAAGGCATGAAAACACCAGCCCTACTTGCAATCCGCCCCCCCCCCCCGAGCACCGGCAAAAACACACGGGGGGGGGGGGCGGAAGGTCCCTCACCCCGGGAGGGGGGCCCAGATCTAACCAATTTCAACCTACTAAATGCAGGAGAAGAGAGGAGAGTGTCCAAACAGTTCCAACACCAAGGAACAAGTGACAGTTGCTTGTTCCTTGGCTCTAATTTAAAAAACCAACCGCCCCAACTGCCTGCCCGATCGCGATCGCGACCACCAGACCAGCTGGGGGGGGGGGCCGCACCCCCCGGTCAATTGCTGTAGCCACCCATACGGGCTAGGCCAGCTCTATTCTTCTTAGGAGGGGAGGTGTTCCCTCATCAGCGACTAGATTCAAAATGAGGCGACATAGGCTTTTATAGGCCTATGACGTCACATTTTGGTCAAATGTTTCCCACATTCCTGATTGGGCCGTGAAAAACATGTGATTTGGCCGGAAAAAAAAAATAATGACGTCATTTAAAGGCAATGAAAGCACAGCCAATCAGAATGGCTGTGTTTCTATTGCCTTTAAGATGACATCATGAAAAGAAAGATGGCCGGCCTCACATGGTACGGTAGCCAATCAGAGCATGGGAAATACATTCACTTGCACAGTCTGAGATTTATCAACACCACATGTATTTTCCCTTAAACATTTGTTTTTATATCTGTTTGCTCTGAGGGGGACATCCTAACTGAAAGCCGTCAGCGAATCCAGGAAAGGATCCGGACCTGAGGAGGAGAAACAACCATTCCAGCAGAGATAAAGAAAAGAAAACCGCAAAGAAACCTTGCTGTGACAGCATTTACCAAGGCCGTGTAAGTGTTTTTATATATTTTTATTACACCCACCTTCATCTATTAGAGGTCATACACACCATAGTAAAATCCCTCAACCTGTGCTCCCCCTATCTTTCTGTATCCCTGTACCAACAAGAATCCTGGATAGATCCTATTGGGGTCAGAGCCATAAGACGAGACGACGAAACTGAGGGGACCCTTGTATATATGTTTTTAAGGTTGTAAAACATCTTGTTATATTTCCCCGGTCATACATTCTGGAGGGAGCGCCCGGGTTTTCCCCTATTTCAAATAATATATTATCCATATCTGGATAATAGTTATTTTGCACATTATTGTACTGTATGTGTTGGGGGCGGGGGGGGGGGGTGGATGTATGTATTTAATGTATAGGTCCGGTTTATTTTTTTTACATACAGGGTTGGTTCCTTTGGTCTGCGAGAGACCTCTGGAGACCACCTGAGGTATCGTCGGGCTTCTCACGGGTATCAGGCTGCGTGGTCCACGGGGGACACCTGCGGGGAAGAACCGGTGGCCACACATCTGTGGAGGCACCACGGACCCGTAGGGACCACCCGTGGGTCGCCAGACCCCTGTGGGAACCACCTGAGGCCCCTCAGACACCTGTGGGTCTGACCCGGGGCCCCCAGACATCTGCGGGCCAACCATGGGGACCCAATTGTGGCCCACGGTGACCCACGGAGACCACCTGGTGGGCCATTGCGCCTGGCGGGACCCACCAACAGGCCTCCAGACCCTGTGTGAAACAAGTTGCTGGTAACCTGTAGGTCTGTGAGGTGACCCGTCAGGCCCACCGGGGGCTCCCGTGGGCCTGGGTATGAACACTGTATGTAAAAGAATAAATCATGTATTTATGGGGGGGCACAGGGGGTGGGTAATGTATTTAATAAATAGAATGATGTTTATTGTGGGGCTGTGTATTGTTTTTATTGTGGATACTGGGGGTGGGGGGAGGGGGTATTGGCCCAAGGATATGTGGGTAGGCCTCCCGGCTGGGTAGTGGGTGAGGGTGGTTAGGCCTCACGGGGGGGGGGGTAGTGGGGGAGGGTATGTAGGCCTTCCGAGTGGTGGGTGAGGGTGGGTTAACCCCTTAATGACTGTAGCGGTTAATAACCGCTATGGTGATAAAGGGGTTAGGGGACATTACATTGGCTATTGTGATTGTTGTGCATGTTTTGCAGCACCGGAGGGGCATGGGCAGGATGAAGATGAGGATGAAGACGGCCTTCATCGTGGGTGCCTGTAAAAGGTAAGTGTAATATGTTTTTACTGTATTTATTGTAATTTATATGTATTTAAAATGGGCAAATGCATTATTATCCATATGTGGATAATAGTAATTTTGCCCATTACAGTACTGTATGTGTTAGGGGGCGGGTGGGATGTGTGTTGTTTATTGGGGGCAATTGTCCCCAATAAACATGACAAATTTGCCTTAACCCCTTCATTGCCTTAGCGGCTATCCGCTAAGGTAATGAAGCTGCATTAATTTATTTTTATTAATAGTGTGCGGGAGCAGGGAGTCCCCTGAGCTGAACCGCATTGATTTCTGCCTCAGAGACCCCCTGCTTCCCGAGTTACAGGCCCCGGTTTGGGGCATCGGTGCCAGTGTTGCCGGCATCTTTATAAAGCCCACGTCGCGTATTGGACGCTATAAAGATGGCGGCGACACTGGCACCCGATGCCCCATACCGGGGCCTGTAACTCGGGAAGCAGGGGGTCTCTGAGGCAGAAATCAATGCGGTTCAGCTCAGGGGAACCTCTGCTCCCGCACACTATTATTAAAATTTACATGAATGCAGCTATTACCATAGCAGATAGCCGCTACGGTAAGGAATTATTGTTTATTGTTATGTGTGTTTTAATACTAGTGTAGTGCAGGGGGTCTCCTGAGCTGAACCGCATTGGTTTCAGCCTCGGGGACCCCCTACTTCAGGAGATATAGGCCCCTTTATGGGGTGCCGGTATCCCCTGCAGAATTTAAATGTCCCGGTCACGTGATGCGGGAGCTTTAAAGTGCAGGGGATACCGGCACCCCATAACGGGGCCTGTATCTCCTGAAGTAGGTGGTCCTCGGACCTGAAACCAATGCGGTTCAGGTCCTGAGACCCCCTGCTCATGTACATTATTATTAAAATGTATTTATTTAGTGTACGATCGCCTGTAACAGTCTTGCATGGAGATGGCAAATCTCCATGCAAATGTTACATGCAGCTTTTTTTTCTATCAGCTAGCAGGGGGAAAAAAGTAACACGTACGCTGTGGGTGTTTTGAGCAGGTACGTTTAAAAATGGGCTCAAGGCCTTAGTGAATCGTGTCCCCGGCCTCACTTTTTAACGAACCTGCTTTTTTGCAAAATCAGAACGCAAAGCCATTGAGCTTAGTGCAGTGCCCCAAAGATAGCAGCTTTCTCTGCCATTGAACGAGACACTAGCGAAAGAATTTGTGAATATGTGTTGACTGTCATCAACAAGTACAGTTTGAAAGACAAAATAATAGCATTTTCTGCAGACAACACAAACTTTGGAGGTATAGCTTGTGCAGGAAAAACAATGTTCACAGAAAGCTTAAGGACAGACTTGGACGTGACTGTTTAGGTATTGGCTGTGATGCACCAATTGTTCACAATTCTTCAAAGACTACATGTGACCAATTGACTGTTGATCTGGAAGCAACCGTCAACAAAATATGTCGTTATTTTCACATTTACACAGTGAGATGCAAATGTTTGATGGGAATTTGTGATAGTGTAAATGTCGAATTTCATAACATGCTCAGCAGTGGAAACACACAGAGATGGTCGTTACTTCTAGCGGTCTAGCATATCATTGCATTGTTTGAACCTCTTCAGTTATTTTTCTTGTCAGAGGCCAAATTCCCAGTTATTCTAAATAATTTTTTGGAAGATCAGTATTCACAATTGTGGTGTTGGTTTATCCAACTTGCTCTGTTCAATTGTGCAGTTCCAAGCATGGAGGGAGAAAACTTAAGTAACTAATACAACAGAGGAAATTGACATAGAAGTTGTAACCACGGAAAACTCAAACATATCTAAGCATAAAAATTAAATCAAAGTTAAAAGAACTTGAAAAAAAAGTAAACATTAACATGGATATTTTCGTGCAGGGAACAGGCAATTTTTTACGAAACTGCTATTGAGTAGCTAAATCTAGGGCAAGCTAGCTTTAGACCTTTACAATAATTTGTATGGACAAATTTGACTGCTTCTCCAAGAGTGTCTGAAATTCAGGCATAGTTGTCAATGACAATACTCTATTTAAAGAAGTGAATAATCTCAAGAACTTTGTGACAGCAGAAAAGTTCAAGTTTTTACACTTTGCAGTGGTCGAAATATTCAGTAAAAAAATCTTTAAATACTTGTTGAATTTGTGCTTTCGATGCCATCTACTAATGCCCAGGATGAGCAAGTGTTTTCTCTGATGAAACACTACTGGACAGACAACAAGAGTAGACTTGAGGTTGCAACACTGAGGCCGCGCTTATAGTGCGTGTGACGGTGACACGACGGATTAAGTCACCCGTTGCCGTCGCCGCTAGTGAAAGTTGTATTTCGCTTTACGGCGACGTCACGGACGACCAGGTCTTTGATTGATTCAGAGGCTGTCACATTTTTCGACAGCCTCTGAAAAATCAAATTTGACCGGCTTCAGAAATTCGTGTCGCCAGCATCGCTCCCGTCGCTCCGTCGCGTCGCGCTTACTATAAGCGCACGCAATGGCGACAATACATTTGTTTTGCAGCCACGTCGCCGACACTATAAGCGCAGCCTTAAATCAATTCTCACTACAAAGTTCAATTTGAATTATACTTGATTTGAAATGAATGACAGACATTTGCAAAACAAAATTTTGTAAAAAAAATTCATAGTTCTGAAAAGTACCAAGTCAAACCGTAAAATGTAAATGTTAAAAGTAGTGTTCAGTGCACATAGCACAATTTTGGCAAATTCTTCTCAAAACAATTTCTCATGTCTCCTAAATAAAAACAATTTCTGGTGTTATTTATTTCATATTTTCCAGGTAACATTTGAATATATTGGTAATAAAATTTAGCCAAAAACCAGTACGTGTTTGATCAAAAAAAATCTGGTCACTATAACCAACTCAAGGTAAACTTTTTTGGAGCCAGGCAAGGAGGTAACACTTGATACATCAAGTAATGCATCAATATGTAGTTCTAAGTAGTATAAAGTAACACTTAGTATCATAACGTTATTAGTTAATGTTACTATATAGTACTGCTTTCCTCTGAGAACTTCAAATTGAATAAGATGTATATAGAATTGATTATAGCTACTGCACCGACACACTTTATTCGAGCAAATACCCGGTATGTACCTGGCAGATACCTGGAATGCGCCACTCCTAACCTCTGACAAGCCCCGTTGCATTTGCCTTCCCAGCCTGGGTTCATGCCTGGCTGATGGGCGGCTGATCTGTTAAATGATAATGATTAGGATTTAATAGGCTGCAATGCTTCGCGTGTCTACCAGATGGCATAAATTCATGAATTGTAATGCAGTATATATATATATACTGTGCAGTATTGCAGCCAGCGGGAATAAAATGCTTCAATCCCTGCTTGGAAAATAACTCAATGTACTCGGGCAGAAAACAGTCACAAACCTCAATACACCCGGGTATACCCGAATTCGTGGGACTAGCCAAGCTCGAATAAAGTGTGTCGCCAGTGTACAGCCATAATAACCACCAAGAGTGTACAAAGAATAAACATTCAGATAGTAATTACAAAACTCTTAACGATTCATTTTTGTCGCAAGGCTGTTACTCGTACTAGTATGATCTTGCTGACATCATATATCAGGTTAACAGTCATATGGTAGGTTGATACTTAAATATCCAATGTGCTGGTAGTGTATATAATAGATATCATAGTCTCTTATTGTGCACAGAAATAGGTGTATACCACATAGAGAAGCAAGCATACATATGGGTATATATGGTCAATACGTTCTATTAGTACGAGACTAGGATTGAAAGGGGCATAGAGTAGTACAGTACATAGTTCCTGAAATCTCTTCTTAACTCTTACTCTGTTCACAGTTCCATTGCATATCCACTGGGAGTCCTACTGCTTCTATCTTGACTGGGACCCTGTAGACGGACGTTCACAGAGGTACACAATTGGAGACTTTATAAGGTGAAATTATAACGAGGCTTTATTGTGCCTTTTCCTTAACATCAGGAAACCATCCAAACAAGGGGGAAACACGGCTTCTATTCACTTGGGAGTGGTTCTAGTGAAATACTATGCAATTCACAACTCCCTTAGTTAAGCATGTCTCCCAGCCCCAAACACATAGCATGAAATGAACAGATATAAAAAGTCTTGTAATAAAAGTTTTATCTGTTCCTTGGAAACAAAAGAAAACAGCGCACAACGCCAAATAGTGAAGCAAATTCAACAATATATTATAGAATTAAAAAGGGGGTAATATATCTGCGTACATAAAAAAGGTTGGTAAAAGGCATGTAGTGTGTATCACACTGTTTACCACTCGGCTGTTAGCTGTAGATTCAGGTGCTTGCTTCCCTCTGCTGCTGCAGCTCAGTTGATTCTGGGGCAGGACGTCAGTCTTTTCACTCCCAAGGGGATTTCCCTTCATGCAGCCAGGTTCAGCAGCTGGTACTGGGGCTCGGTGAAATCGCTCCTGCTTCCTAGCCGATATGAAGCTGCTCCTGTACCTCAGCAGGTGTATCCTCTGCACAGAGGTTAAAGCGCAGCTTGCTGCTGTCTTCACAGCAGTGGTGGATTCAATAGGGAAGTTTGAACAGTCTTACAAAGTCTCTCACAAGTGTCCAAAACAGCACACAGGATGAACTAAAAACAGGACAGGTCAACACATAGACAAAGGCCAATGTAAGCAGATACAAGGCAATAGAATGTTACATCCAACTAGTTTCGTAGAATTAACTACTTCTTCAGGGAATAATTAGGCCATTACCCAGAGGTCTTAAATACCTCACATAGATACCTTATTGGTCAACCAATTAGGGATAGACCAATCATCTATAATAGGTAATGGTCTGCGTGATAGGGAAGATGTGTAGTTTACTTTTATTCCAGCATGTTTTTAATTATTTATGCTAGGTTTTGTCTATATGTAAGTTTATATTAAATAGGTATTGTTTTGTTTTTGTTTTTTTTGTTAATAAAGTTGTTGTTTTAAAAGTAAATAAGGTATCTATGTGAGGTATTTAAGACCTCTGGGTAATGGCCTAATTATTCCCTGAAGAAGTAGTTAATTCTACGAAACTAGTTGGATGTAACATTCTATTGCCTTGTATCTGCTTACATTGGCCTTTGTCTATGTGTTGACCTGTCCTGTTTTTAGTTCATCCTGTGTGCTGTTTTGGACACTTGTGAGAGACTTTGTAAGACTGTTCAAACTTCCCTATTGAATCCACCACTGCTGTGAAGACAGCAGCAAGCTGCGCTTTAACCTCTGTGCAGAGGATACACCTGCTGAGGTACAGGAGCAGCTTCATATCGGCTAGGAAGCAGGAGCGATTTCACCGAGCCCCAGTACCAGCTGCTGAACCTGGCTGCATGAAGGGAAATCCCCTTGGGAGTGAAAAGACTGACGTCCTGCCCCAGAATCAACTGAGCTGCAGCAGCAGAGGGAAGCAAGCACCTGAATCTACAGCTAACAGCCGAGTGGTAAACAGTGTGATACACACTACATGCCTTTTACCAACCTTTTTTATGTACGCAGATATATTACCCCCTTTTTAATTCTATAATATATTGTTGAATTTGCTTCACTATTTGGCGTTGTGCGCTGTTTTCTTTTGTTTCCATTCTCTTAGTGTGTGTGGGGTGCTGAGCCACCCCTGCGTTTACAGCTGCAGACGCCATTATCCCCAACACGGTTATGTGGCACTTATTATTTAATGTTTAATTATCTCACTGTGGGAGTTGTGGTTTAATTTTTTATACATTTTTTATCACTAAATTGATGGTATAGTCACTGTACTGTATATATTTATACATTTAAACTTTATAGGTAGTTAGGTAGTAGCGCACAGTTTTGTTTTTTGTGTTATCTGTTCCTTGTAGTTTGGAGGGAAAATCTTCTCTGTCCCTGGTTGCTACCTTTTCTTCAGGGTTTGTCAGCATTCAGGTTTAGAATTTTCCACTGTGTCTTGGAAGCAGCTCTGCTGTGTCTTCTGGCAGAGCACAAGACATGGTCAGCTCCAGAGATCTGTGTTCTCTTGGTCAGTCTCTCCTGGGAAACTCAAGAACCTCTGCTCTGTCTCCAAAGTTCAGCTCACACGTGAGCTAAGGTGTCACTTCCTGTCTCAAAGGCAGGCTTTTTCTACCACCTGTAATCAGGCAGGTGGTGTTAGTTAATTTGCTACCAGCAGTTAACCACCACACTGCTGGATTAGAGGCACATTTGTGAACAGGGATAAGTCCCCTGTTACAGACCCCCTCTGGTGTTTGCTCTTCGTTCTTTTAGTCTCAGAGCTTCTCTGGTAGATCCAGGCCAGGCTTGTAGTGACGAGTAGAATAAGGGCACCAGGGACTTTTAACAGGATGCTTACTTTATTGAACAGTATATAACAGCATAGACAGGACTGGTTCTCAGCAGTTCTCTGCCAGCCGTTCCACCTTTGCCTGCAGTTTCCACCAGAACCAAACTCAACCATGGTTAGGAAAGGAGTAAGCTCAGTCCCAGATCCCTACTTAAATCTGGGCTATAACCCTGATCCCAGCAGGAAGGGAAACTCTGTGCCTGCGCCTAGCACATAGGACTCACTGAACCAGCAAAGAACAGGCCTCCTCCCTCGAGTGGGTCCCCACCTTATATCCCCAGGGGGTGTAAACCTTTCCCCCTCCCAGTCTCTGGGCAAAAGTGGATGTTGCCAACCAGTCACCCCACTGGTCACATGCCCTACTAGATCTTTCCACAAAGACGTGCCTAGAATTGCAACATTCTAACTAGTGCATGAGACTGCTCACATGTAGGGCCATGTGCAAAGGGTTTAAATCAAAGGCTGTGCTTATAGTGCCGGCTACGGCTACAGCTGACATCACCCGTCTCTGTAGCCATTGCGAAAGTTTTGGAGACGTCTCAGGATACAAGGCGAGTGATGTCAGGTAAGGGGGAAGGCAGAGGTGCGGAGATTAGAGCAAGAGGGAAGGCAGAGGGGCAGAGATCAGAGCAAGGGAGAAGGGTGAAACAGATAGGAGTTTTAATTTCTGTTTGTATGCTGAATTTACTTTACTTTTACTTTAAATTATGGGAGAATTTACTATTTTAAAGTTGTTAATATAGGGTGTTTCACTTGGCAGACACACAATCACACACACACACACACACACACACACACACACACACACACACACACACACACACACACACACACACACACACACACACACACACACACACACACACACACACACACCTTCTCCCTGCACATCACACAAATCCCACCTTTCCAAGCATTCACACACACATCCCCCCTCTCCCTGCACTCACACACACACATCCCCCCTCTCCCTGCACTCACACACACACATCCCCTAGGGTAACCAGATGTCCCAATTTAGGCGGGGACAGTCCCGGTTTTTCATGTGCTGTCCCGGTTTCCAATTAATTAGTAAAATGTCCCGGTTTTTACTTGGGGTCCCGGTTTTTAGGGCTGCAGGAGAAGGATGCCGGCTGCAGAAAGTGGAGGATGCTGGCTGCCCTCCCGGGCAGGGGGGGGCGGAGATTGAAGGAGAATGCCGGGCTGTGATTGGAGGATGCCGGGCAGGGGGTGGAGTTTTGACAAGGTGCTGCAAGCCGGGCCCTTCCCTCAGCACCGCCCCCCTCCCTTCTCTCCTCTAGTAATGCCAGGACCTCCCCTTCCTTAGGCTCCGCCTCTCTGTCCCTCCCTTCCGGCTCCACGGGCCTGCTGGGCTCTCCTTTGCACAAGCCATGCTGCTCCAGCAGGCCCATCCCCGGACCCCAGGTAACCCACATGCCCTCTTATACCACCCTCCCAGGCACCTTACACATCCCAAGGGGGAGAGGCCTTATTTTCATGTGGGTATTTGCGGAGGTGGGCTTATTGTGTTGCTGTGTGTGACTGTGTCTCTGTCACTGTGTGTGTGTCACTGAGTGTGTGTGTTTCTCTGTCACTGTGTGTGTGTCACTGTGTGTGTGTCACTGTGTGTCACCTTGTGTGTGTTACTTTGTGTATCACTGTGTGTGTGTGTGTGTGTGT
>NC_134484.1:263448961-263456461 GCF_040206685.1 Ascaphus truei
GTGTGTGTCACTGTGTGTGTCTCTCTGTGTGTGTATCACAGTGTGTTTGTGTGTGTCAGTGTGTGTGTGTGTGTGTCACTGTGTGTGTCACTGTGTGTGTGTGTGTCACTGTGTGTGTGTCACTGTGTGTGTGTGTGTGTGTGTGTGTGTGTCACTGTGTGTGTGTGTGTGTCACTGTGTGTCTATGTATATGTGGCTGTATCCTCCCCTCCAAATTCTACCAACATGGCTGCGCGACGGCACGTTGCCATAACAACGGCATCAAATTGACATGACAACGGGACGCATTATGGCGCCGAGGCATCACGTGATACACCATTGCCGAGGCATCACGTGATACACCATTGTCATGGCAACATATCACCGCCTGACGGCAGAGTCTCGTTGTCATGGCAACAGGGTGCGTCACGTGATGTAATTTGTTTATTAATAATTTTTTAATGTGTCTCGGTTTTTCATTTTGAAAATCTGGTCACCTCAACATCCCCCATCTCCCTTCATCAGGTTCATCAGAAGCTATCTGATTGGTTAACAGACTGTCACATGATGAGACCGTCACTGTAAAAATCAAATTCTACTGACTACAGAGATTTTGGTCGCTCCGTCGCTCCGTCACCGTCGCGCCTACTATAAGCTCATGCGACGGACTCAATGCATTTGTTTTGACGCGACATCGCGTCACTGGTACTATAAGCGCAGCCTAACACTGCCAGCAGCTGCCATAGCCTACATACTAAAAGGGGCCTAATTTTAGCAAGGGGGCTACACTACTTGCCTTATTCTTCTTTCTTTTCACCTCTCCCATCACAGTCCACCCCCTCTCTGCTAATTAACTCCTCACATAAATAGAAGAGAGAGAAAATAGTATTAATCTCCTGAATATGTCATTTTATGTCCAGCGCTGTCTTAGGCCTGGGCCATGGTGCCTTCGCCAGAGCGGAGGCTGTGGGAAAGCGGGTGCTTTCCCTGGCCATGGTTGACGGGCCGTGGGGGGCGTTCCTAGGGGCGTCACAGAGCTGGTTCGTGCTCATTTGGCGAACTGCTCACGTGACCCGCGTGTCGTGACAAGAAATCAGTTTCAACTGATTTCTTGCGGCGTGTCCCCTCCTGCCTCTGCCCGCTCCCACGGTCTATGGGCGCAATCACTGCCTTAAGGAAGTCTGATCGCGTCCCGTGCGGACGCCTCTGCACGGTCTCCCACACCATGGACTCAGCCTTAAAGATAGCTAAAAACCGTAATTATTTTTTTTGTTAGAATTAGAAACAAAGTATAAGATAATAGATGTCACCTCAGAATCACCCGGATTTTAAGTAAAAGCAGACAGTATATAACAGTAATGTATCAATTTCAAATGCATCTGTAGAGTCTTGTTAAATGTGTCGATAAGATAATTAAATAATAATTAATATGCAAATTGGCTATGTATCAAAATCTTCCTACTGTAAAATTGGTTCAGCACTGGTTCAACAGAAACACGACATTTAACAATGAAATAACGTGTTGTAATAGATTTTTTTTTAAATCAACAGTTTCTCAATAAATGACTCCAAAACTGTTTGTAACCTCCCTGAAAATGATCAGTAGTTTTCACAAGAACCCAAATGTGTCACACCAGTTTAATTGATTATATGGAAAGATTAAGTACAAAATTGTGACTTTTTGGGGAATTCGCCTGGGTTCGAAAGTTAGCTCTATATATATTTTTAATTATATTAAATTCTATTATGCGAAAATTTGACTAAGCAAAAGCAAAAATTCCCTAAATTATGCAAAAATTCACTTAAAGCTGCAGTTCAGTCTTTTTTTTTTTTAAATGTATTTTTTTACTTCAATAGTTTTATGTGTGCAATCTCTAATTACCTAAAGAACTGTATAGCTGCCGGTCAATTCGTTCTCCATGTATTGATAGGTCGAAATTTGGTGACATAATTAGTGAAGGGATCTGTTTATAATCTGCTTGTCTGTCAGTGGAAGCTCATGAATATTCATGAGCAATTGTGCACTGACATGCTAGAGGGAGGGCAGGGCTGACAAAGGGGTGTGCCAGGGCTTGTGACAGGACATGAAGGGGCAGCGCCTTAGCAAATGGCTGTTAAAGTAGAATACAAGAAAATTGGTCTTTCAGAGTTGTTTTTTTAAAAACAGAAAATGCTAAAAGTATTTTTTCTTACTACAGAACTGATTTATTAAAAAACACACATGCAGGATATTGACTGAACTGCAGCTTTAATTCACTTAAAATTGAGGTAAACGTAAAAAGTTTAAAAACTGAAATAACAAAATCTTCCAGCGCAATAGTCTTAGGCTAAGGCCACACTGCGCACGCGATGGGGTGCCTGGTGGCGCTCATTACCTTCTTCAGCACGACCTGATGAGCTCCAGGCAACTCACGATGGGGTGGCGTGGTGGGGGAGCAGCCATGACGTCATATGGCTGATTCACTCTCTTTGGCTGAACCGCCGCTGTGACGCGGCCAAAGCTCAGCCACCGTGCCAAAAGACAAAAATCTTGTCTTTTGGCATAGGTGGTCGCACATCGTGCCTTGTGCGCACACACACGCACACACACCAGCTGGGGTCTGCCTCATAGAGGGCTGTACCTTGTGTCTGGCACGCATGCTCTCACGCACACAGCCGCAGCCACCGGGGACAAAGTCTTAGGTGGAATTGTATGCTTTTGCACGTTTTTTTAATAGCAATAGGATTTCACAGGTTTGTGAAGAAATAGAAACACTCATGCGAAATTTGCCACATTCCCCCTCACTATGTGTGTGGGATTCCAAATACTTGTATGACAAACGACAGCCATAGTCCAATGTTGCTCGGTTAAAAAGTTGCAAGATAAATTGAATATTATGTCATAGATAACTAAAACGTAATCATGTAATGCACCTTATTGGATCTGCCACATGTCTATTTTTGTTTACAGATTATATTCCTTCTAACCTTGATCAAAAAAGATGACACCTGTATGTATGTATGTATATCTTTATTTATATAGCACCATCCAGGTACAAATTGCTTTACAATACATGTGACGTAATATTATAACACACAATGGAAATAAGTGCTTCAGACATAAAACTAGAGGACAAGGAGTTCCTGTCCTGAAGTGTTTATAATCTAACCCAGCGGTGCGCAAACTGGGGGGCGCGCCCCCTTGGGGGGGTGCATGATTATGTAGGGGGGCGTGGGCTGCGTGCGTGGAAACTTGGGGGCGGGCAGAGCTGTGCACGGGCGGCCAGAAGCTCCGTGCTGCTGCTTCTATGTGTCTTGCAGAGGGGGCGGGGCTTCTCTCTGCACACAGACAAGCCCTCCTTCTCTTCCTGTCTGCTTCCCGCACCAGTTTTCAGCAGCATGGGGGGTTGGGGATCGGAGCATGTCGCCCCCCCAGGTGAAAGTGTGTGTGTGTATTGAGTTTGTGTGTGTGGGGGGATTGAGTTTGTGTGTGTGTGGGTGGGGGGATTGTGTGTGGGGGGGATTGTGTGTGTGTGGGGGGGGATTGTGTGTGTGTGGGGGGATTGTGTGTGTGGGGGGATTGAGTGTGTGTGGGGGGGGGGATTGAGTGTGTGTGTGGGGGGGGGATTGAGAGTGTGTGTGGGGGGGATTGAGTGTGTGTGTGGGGGGGATTGAGTGTGTGGGGGGATTGAGTGTGTGTGGGTATTGAGTGTGTGTGGGGATTGAGTGTGTGTGGGGATTGAGTGTGTGTGGGGATTGAGTGTGTGTGGGGATTGAGTGTGTGTGGGGATTGAGTGTGTGTGTGGGGGGGGGGATTGTGTGTTTGTGTGGTGGGGGATTGTGTGTGTGGGGGGGTTGTGTGTGTGTGTGGTGGGGGATTGTGTGTGTGGGGGGATTGTGTGTGTGTGGTGGGGGGATTGAGTGTGGGTGTGGGGGGGATTGAGTGTGTGTGTGTGGGGGGGATTGAATGTGTGTGTGTGGGGGGATTGAGTGTGTGTGTGTGGGGATTGAGTGTGTGTGTGGGGGGATTGAGTCTGTGTGTGGGGTGGGGGGGATTGAGTGTGTGTGTGTGGGGGGGGATTGAGTGTGTGTGTGGGGATTGAGTGTGTGTGTGTGTGTGTGTGTGTGTGTGTGTGTGTGTGTGTGTGTGTGTGTGTGTGTGTGTGTGTGTGTGTGTGTGTGTGTGTGTGTGTGTGTGTGTGTGTGTGTGTGTGTGTGTGTGTGTGTGTGTGTGATTGAGTGTTTGTGGTGTGAGTGTGTGTATGTGGTGATTGATTGATTGAGAGAGTGTGTGTTGTAATGCAGTGGTGCGCAAACTGGGGGGGCAATGAGGCGCAAGATTATTTAGGGGGGCGCAGGCGGCGTGCAACGAAAACTGGGTGTGCGGGCCCGCAGACGCTGTGCGCGGGAGGACGCAAAAGCTGTGCGCGAGGGGCGGCCAAGAAGATGTGCACGGGCGGGCAGCCGAAGATGTGTGCTGGTGGCTGAACAGGATAGTGCAGGTGGTGGCCACGTGATGATGTGTGCGCGCACGCACGGGGGCTTCGGAGGTACGGGGAGGAGCACGCCCGAGCACGGTGAAGTCAAACGCCCCTCCTTCAGTGTCTGCCCTGCAATAGCGCTGTGTTCCTGCTCTCCTCCGCTGGCAACCTGCTTCACTGCGATCCTCTGCAAGTGAAAGGGTAGGCTGCCACTATACTGTGAATGTACAGAAATATTAAAAAAGATAATGAAAACACAACATTGAAAAGGGAAGAAAATAAATAATACTGTAAGTAGGAGTGTGGATGACAATGGGGATAGCAAGCCAAAAAGCATGGAGGGGAAGGAAGAAAAAAAAGGGGGGGTGAGAGGGAAAGGAGGTAGCAAAGAGGTGGATGAATGCCTTTGTGCACGTACGCTCTCCCAAGCTTGGCGCTTGGAGAGACAAACAAAATTGACTTTGAAGTGCGCTCAGCAGCAGTCAATACACACACACACAGCCACACACAAACACACACAAATATCCCAGATCCACGCTCGCAAAATTATGCAGGACACCCTGTGCTCATGCTTGGAGAGTTGGTGATGTCACCGCTCTCAGCGGCAGCTTGTACGCAGCCTAATTTTGCAAGCGCGAGCTGTTGAAATATGTAAGTATTTAAACATATTTGGATTTATATTGTATACCGTTTAATAAAGGGGTTTTTTTTTTTTCATGTGATTTTGATTACATCCGGCAGGGGGGCCCGAGAAATTTTATGGATGAAAAGGGGGGCTCGGCATAAAAAGTTTGCTCACCCCTGATCTAACCTGTGTCTTCAACATATTGAACCTTTGACCTGATAGTCCCCGCGCAACTTTTGTGTGTGAAATTGAGACATTTGACATAAATGCAGTGTAACTATGATATGGATCAGACCGTGGGGCTTATGCAGAGAGGATAGAGAAGGGAAATAGCGCCATCTTTTGGCGAAAATACGCACCAGAGAAGCTTGTCCTGCAGAGAACATGGAGAGATTCATAAAATTCGCCACAGCAGGTTTCTTTACTTTAAAAATTGCCAAACACGCGGCGAGATTGGTAAATTCGCCATGTTAAAATAGGGTGATATGCAGGTAGCATAGATGCACTGCAACTCGCCATTCTGCCCTATATTATAGCGAGTTCAATGTAGCCAGAAAAACTTGGCAATTTTGAATCTCATCAGAAAAAAGAGGTAACACAGCTTTCAGCATACGCCCATAACTTACTCCAATTCTCTGGCTATTTTCCTGTCGTTTTCACATTAAATAACGTTCCTCTCTGCATAAGCCCCCCTGTCTCCATACATAGGTGAAATTCAGGCAATCTTACTTATGTTTCTTGAAGCTTTCTTTAGCAATCGCTAGCAACACTACATACAGCAGTAGGATTAATTACCATGCATGTGGATTATTATTTTTTTCATTAATAAAAGCAGCAATACCCCAGATATACAGTACGAGTATTAATAATATCTTTCCCACTGAGTATTGTAACGAAACTGTGGGTAATCAGCACATTAATAAAGGCAGTGTGTTCGGCTGGTTACCCCTATTTCGCCTTGGGGATGAAGAGGTTAATTTTCCATGCACTGTACATGTATTATTTTTTCCTCTGTCCCTTGTTGTCCCCATTTTGCAGGAGTGTATGTGCCTGCATTAGTGTATAACCCAGTACACTGACGTTACTGGCTTTGGATACAAGATGCCGCTGCAAACGCTAAACCGCAAGTTAAGTGGATAAGCGTGGCGTGGTCTCTTTGTTCGATCGCCAAGTATAGATATCCATTACTGAGACTGGAAGCCGTAACCGCAGAGTCAATTGAATCAAAGGCTTGCGGTTTCCCGTCTCAAGTGGTACTCGGATAAAATGTATCTCCGTCTCGGTTAATGGCGCGTCTTGAAAGGCAATTCGCAATTGGCGTGGGAACTCGGTCAATTGACGTGAGAAAGCCGTAACCGCAAGTCAATTGATGTGAGAATCCCATAGACCAGCATTGCCAGTCAAGGAGAAGCTATAATTCGGGAATGGAAAGGGTTAAAAACCTGAAATTTGGTGTGCAGTCCCAGATTAACATCCCAAGAACACACAAATGAAAATGATAACTGTGGGATAAGGGGAACACATATTTTTAATAAAGTGGGTTTTTGGTGGCAGATTTAAAAGGGCAGGCAGGATGCATTTTTCTATGTGTCTTTGAAATGCAGCCAGTGACCAAATGTTTTTACATACATGAGCTTCCTACTCAAACTTCACAGACCCCCCGTTGAGGCGACGCCTATGGGTCTGGGGAAGATTTGCAGTTGAAAGACCCCAGAGCTGCAAGTGTGAAATAGCCAGGATGGTTGCTCCATGGGAGATCCTGGGCTAGTTCACACCTTGGGGGGCAAACCCTAGCCTGGGAGATGCCAGGTAAACGAGGGAGTGCACCTATGCTAAGTAGCCCAGGTGGCAATGTCGCACAGGCGCTGTAGCAACAGGAAATCCCTAGAGTACCCACTCTCCAAACTGTGGCAAGTAAGGGATTGGGGAATGAGAAAATTCCCATGAGGGGGATTGGGTGGGCATGTTGGAGATAGGCTCTCAAACCCTATATACATGCTGCCCAAGCTATCCCCGGTGTCTTTCGTTTTCCATTCTACAATGTGAGCGGATTTCCCTCACGCTTCTAACAGCGGATAAGAGCAGCAACGGCCCTGGGACGCAAAGAGTTTTATCACCATCGGAACCAAGAACATAACTCTGTGCCAGGACTCCGTTATTGCTGGGGGTATCAATCAGACCCCAACGGACCAGAAATAACTTTGCACTACTCACAGAAGGATTGGGCTGGCAATTTGTGCCTTTGCAAAAAGATTGCAATTTAAAGGATTTAAATTTAAAGTGTTTTTATTAAGTGTATTCTAAGGTTGTCGTGTGTCTGTCTAGTAAGGAAATAAATGTCAATTTATTTTGCTCAACTTGTATGCTCAATCTACTTCCCCAAAATATAAAATTGTTGATAAATTCCGTCCATCGTGACAAGCATGTCCTTGTTTT
>NC_134484.1:263461461-263491311 GCF_040206685.1 Ascaphus truei
ACAATGCTGCTATAAGAACAAAGAAAAACAAACATTTTTCACCTTGATGTAGAGCTCCCTCCTAAGTATAAAAATGTGTATGGGGTTTTAGACTAGAAACTGTCTGTCTGACTTCAGCATAACCAACATATTCAAGCTACTTTTGATGCCTATTTTAAAGCTGCAACTTCTTTGACAATAACAAAGATCTATTACAGTATATGATGTGTGAGAGACAGTAGTACTGTGAGACATAAAATGACTGCAGCCAACGGAAACCCGCCTGGGACAGGAAGACTCCAAGCATTGCAGTAAATAGAGCTTTCATGTTAAATAACAACTTATCAAAACATTTTGGGACAAAGTATAACTCTGAAGTTTGTGAACATCCGTTTCCATAAGTACGAAAATGTCCAATAGAAAAACAATTGTATGGAGAAATTTAAGTTTCATAATACAAATTCAAGATAGAGTTTAAAACTAGTTTGTTTTTAAACCAATTTACATAGGAATATAGAAACTGATACCTTCCATCTACTGTAGTTTGGCTAATTTAGACTCTTCCATGAAGAGAATTGGTCACGATGTTAGGGATCATATACCCATTTTAGGTAACTACTGTGCATGTGTGCCTCCAACATTTTCAGGAAATGGAGTTCTGATTGTTAAACTCACATCCCTTAGTATTCTGTGATTTCCATTAATATTCTTCATAAAGTTAAATCTTAGAATTGCAGTCACACTAAGCCAAGGATAACTACCACTGCATTTCATCTGAGTGTGCGGTATAGGATATATTCATTTCTGGTGTCCCAGCATTTGTAGAATTATAAAGGTAACCTAAACAGTAATATTGACTGTAATCAGGAACTGTTATTGTTTGGCTCATCATTAGAAAGATTCCAGGGAGTCATCTAAGAAGGAAACTAAAGTACAGAGGTAGCAGGTGTTATTGGACCTGCTGGAGTGCGCCCACACGTGCAACAGCATGGTAGCCCCACCCCTTTTTAGCATGTGGCTAGTGCCATTACTATGGCTTCTGCTCCTGCTGAGGCGTGTGTGTCCTGCTGCAACACACCAGCAGGAGCAATATTGGCTGCTACAGTACATCTGTACTCTTCATAAATAATTAAATTGCTTTGAAACCAAAGGGTTCCCATGTGGGAGCATTGCAGCTCCTCTCTTAGGGGCCCCTTATAATAAATGCCTTATTTTTATGGTGCAATACATCAATGTTGCACCGCCAAAAAATTATGCACTTTTTATTGGATCCAATTTAAAAAAGTACATTGGATAAAAAAAGAATTCTAATAATGCATTTTTGGTTGTGACTGCCATACATCACATTCCAATATTTATCTGAAGAGGGTTAATGCCAGAAATACCACAAATAGTTTATGACCTACTCCAGGCTGGTGTTAAACTTGTTTTTCCTATGTTTGTAATGACTAATATACTGGCCATTATATACATAAACCAACCTTAAATAGATGATAGCATATTACTTTAAATACATTACAGTAAATATTAACCCCTTAGTAGCCCACAGGTCAACTAATCATGGGTTTCCATGACTAGCTGACCACAAAGGACTACCACAGGGTTAACATAAGCATAAACTACACTACCTACCCCCTGAGCCACCATAGTGGCTAGTAAATCATTGTCATGCAATGCTTTACTAATGGCTAAGGTTAACCCCTCTCACCAAACCCACGGGAGGCCTAACCCCCCTCACTATGGCAACTTAGTACGAAACTAAGTACACTTAGTACGAAATGCGTAGGTGCGTTTACTTGTCCGTTCCCTGTGTGTATTTTCAGCATGCAATAAACCTGACAATATTTTTTCACTTTTGGAGTGGCCTGGCTATTTCCCTTTCCTGATTGATACTCTCAGGACTCTCTGGCAGTGCGCTATCAACGCTCTCTACTCACTATGGCAACTACCTGCATCACCCACCCCCTAACCCCACTTCCCCAAAAAATCTACCTCCCTTCCCCCACTCTAGACTAGTGGCCAATAGGTCTATTAGCCAAATGTGACTAATAGGGCTTTTGAACATTGTAGACAAATGCATACATAAAATACACCACTACATTAAAAATAGCTTTAAAAAAACTCATTGATTGTCACTGTGGTTACATATGCTCTTTCAACGGGGGCCTAGATTGCCAATATAGCTATCAATGGTCCAAAAAAGAGAACACAGGAGTGCACTAAGGTGAGAACAATTGTAATGGTAAGTACAAAATAACAGACAATTAGTAACTTACATACAGTGGTCAATCAAACTCCTCCATGTGTCGGCATACAGTGGAATAGATGGGGGAAATGCTGGTGTAGTAGGTATCAATCCCGCGTGCTGGGGCTGAGCCGGTTGCACTCTATAGCAACTCATTTCCGGGTTCGCGCAAGTTCATGCGTCATTGGAATACCCGGATGAGAAAGGACCCCTTATCCTCATCACTGTTAGTAGCTGTCTCATTTGGAAAGTCTCATGAGGAGAATGAAGACCAATAAAGACCAATATATGAAAAAATACACTGGAGTGTAGAGTAACCAAGCGGTATGTGACCTGGTTCCTCACTCTTAATCCTTCGCTATGCGTTTCACATATCATGTATGCTTCGTCAGGCATAATTTTGTACACCTGCCGGGTGGCTTTATATATTAACCATATTGCAGCATTGGTAAAGTGAATCAGAGAAACAAACCAATAGTTAGAGGGCAATCAGTAGTTAGACTGATTGATGTTAATTCTGAAGGATCATGTAATAGATACCTATATAAAGTAAACTGAACAGATAATTTAACCCACTGTGGACAATTTTGATAGTGGTTGTCGTATGGTATACTACTTCTTTGTAACATGAATAAATGTTGCAATAAATGGCACAGATAAACATCAAAGGTTTAATCCGCAGGCTCCACATGTGTGAAGCAGTGTACATAAAAATACATAATAAACAGCATAATAAACAGTATACTTAAAAATAATATGAATGAAATAAAATAAAAAACAACGACGCATACAGTATAAAGAAAAAGGGGGGGGGAGAAAAAAGGAGAAGAAAACAAAAAAAGAAAAAAGGGAGTGGAAAAAAAGGGGGAGGAAAAAAGGGGAAATAGGAGGGAGGGAGGGAAGAGGGGAAGGGATAATGGAAGGGTGGGAAAGGGGGGGATTTTGGTAGAATGGGTAGGGGCAAGGGACTGTCAACAATTGACATACAGATTAGTTTATACAGCAATCTGATATAAACAAAGGGAATACTAAATTGTGCAAACTAAACACATTCTATCAATGGTAAGCTGTATAAGAATGTAAAAAAAATAACAATGTTAAAATACATTACGTACCTCCTTTGACTACCTTAGCAGTTAGTAAAGCATTACAAAGGTAATGAAGGAGTTAACGATTTCCGCCATGCCCCCCCAGATGACCCTTTTTTAAAGTATTAACCCCTTTGGTGCCAGTCGTATACCTTGGTAACTACAAGCATCAAACGTGTTAATGTTATTTTGATCATAGGCTTCTGTAACATTAGATACTATAGACGCCTCTGATAGAAATATTATCATGATGTGGTAATTAATGCATTATTAACAGTCGCGTTAATTCCCACATGCCAAGTTTGGCCCAAATATAGTACCCGGTAAATTAATACTGAAATCTTTATGTATACCATCTTAAAACTGTGGTAATAACACTTGTTATTTATTTTTACCAAGTGATATTAACTACACTTCAACGGAGTTTGATATAGCTGGTCCTATATACAGGTATAAACATGAGGAGTGTAAGCGAAGATCTGCAATGTGTAAGAAACATAAACATAGCTTGCAATAGCAAAAATGACATAAATGATGCATATATAAACATAATATAAATAATGTAACCACTAATCCCTAAATTGCAACATAGTGAAAACACAATAATTTAAAAACAAGTAAACTATACAATATGTAACAAGCACTAACCACTATATAACGATCGTGCTCGCCACAAACCGGGACTGGACCACAGGGCTGAGGCGGGGAAGTGAATACACCGACCTTAGGCCACGGAGTCAGATCCGGTGTGCAAATTCCGTGGTCAGACGTAGCAAGGTCAGGATTGGAGAAGGCAGTGTAATCCATAGACAAGCTGGTTCAGGGCTGGAGAAGGCAGGGTTAACGATATCCAAGCTGGGGTTCAGCAACAGGAAGACAGGTGCGTAGCGCTTCAGCATAGAAGCTGCCGTGTAAGAATGGCCTCTGGGTGAATAACGAGAGTGGCCCATAATGAAGGCCTCTGCCAGGGAGATATGCAGACAGGCAACAGGAACTACGAAGCAGAACTCTGCAAGGAGAATGTGCAAGCCTCTGCATGAGGAATATGTAGACAGGCAACAGGAACAACAAAACTTAGTGCTGGGGACTCCAGCACTTCAGCACGAACAAAACGGTAAGGCTAAGACAGAGGTGTTAGTGGCAAACCACGTTACATCAAGGAGAACTTGGTTTATGCTCAGCATCTTCCTGGAGGAAAGGCAGCAGCTAAATAGCACAGGAAGCCAATCAGGCCAGAGCTACACATGAGGCAGCAAGAAGCAGGTGATACCTGATTGCAGGTTTAGGGAGGGCTTGGCTTGAAACTGAATAGCTCTGTAAGGATGAGTTCCAGCCAAACCCAGGAGCGGAATCCTTACAAACTAAATGTATGCTCAATTAAATAAAAAACATATATATATAACATTAATGATAAATGATGAATAATCAAATTAAACAACTATATAGATAGCAATATATAAATTTGATAACTTAATTTTTAAATACTATAGAATATAACAAGAGACCAATATACAGTTAGATCCAGAAATAATTGGACACTGACACAATTTTCATAATTTTGGCTCTGTACGCCTCCACAATGGATTTGAAATGAAACAACCGAGATGGAATAGAAGTGCAGACTTTCAGCATTAATTCAAGGGGTTGAACAAAAATAGCGTATGAAACGTTTAGGAATTGCAACCATTTTCTTATACAGTCCCCTTATTTCAGGGGCTAAAATGTAATTGGACAAATTAACACAATCTTAAATAAAATGTTCATTTTTAATACTTTGTCGAGAATCCTTTGCAGGCAATGACTGCTTGAAGTCTGGAATGCATGAACATCACCAACCGCTGCGTTTCCTCCTTTGTGATGCTTTGCCAGGCCTTTACTGCAGCTGTCTTCAGTTGTTGTTTGTTCGTGGGTCTTTCTGCCTTAAGTTTTGTCTTCAGCAAGTGAAATGCATGCTCGATCGGGAAGAGATCAGGTGATTGACTTGGCCATTGCAGAATATTCCACTTCTTTGCCTTAAAAAACTCCTGGGTTGCTTTTGCAGTGTGTTTTGGGTCATTGTCCATCTGTAAAGTGAAGTGCCGTCCAATCAACTTCACTGAATTTGGCTGAATATGAGCAGACAATATATCCCTATACACTTCAGAATTCATCCGGCTGCTTCTGCATGCTGTCACATTGGCATATTGAAACATATACAAACATTTACATATAGTGGCAGAGAAAAGGGGATGTATAAGGATCAAATCTCAACCCTACAGAAAAATATATTAAAAAATTAATCCGTAAGAAAGTGTTTTAATTCCCAATCGACATTTATTCAATGGGGATTTAGGGTATTCAAGGTATAAATCCAATATATCTCTCTTTGGTTTAATTTCTTAAGTCTGTCACCGCCAGAGGATGTGTTGGAATATGTTCAATTCCTTTGAATGTGAAGTTTGTAATTCCTCCCTGAGGACAGGTAGAAAAATATTTTGCAACCGGGTCTGACAAATCTTGTTTTTTAAACGTACATGTTCACTAATTCTGAACAGTAAAGGTCGATAACTTTCTTACGGATTAATTTTTTAATATATTTTTTTTCTGTAGGGTTGATATTTGATATTTATACATCTTTTTTTCTCCGCCACTATATGTATATGTTTGTATATGTTTCCATACGCCAATATCTATAACATACAAATTCTACTGTTTGAAAGCTTTATATCTTATGTTGTTATATTTTATTATATTTATGATATTACATATTATTTATGATTCAATCTGCTCTTTCCACTTTCCCTCCCCCTTTGCCTTCCCCCTCCCTGCCTGTCCCTCCCCCCCCAACCCTTATCCCCCCCGCCTTTCTTTTTCCTTTATTCCACCACTATATATGGTTTATGCAGGTCAATTTGTTTCTATATATCTGATATTATTTATTTCAGTATATATGAATTTCTGACTGTTGAATCAACTATATTGGTCTCTTGTTATATTCTATAGTATTTAAAAATTAATTTATCACGTGTATATATAGAAAATATGTCCAAGCGCATCAATATTTGTGTATAATATGAAATGTGATTATATGGTCATATTAGACCTATAGTGAAACCATTATAAAAACTATGTGAAACAACAGTTAAACAAGTAAAGTTTAACATATATTTGTGAATTGTCTACCGTGTAAGTGGTAAAAATAAATTAACACCACAGTGCAAATAATAATGATAAAGAACTTCGCTTTGTAAGTAAAGGGTCTGCAGCTATACTGGAAGGGCTGAGGTCAGGATAACGCCAGCTAAATAGACAAAGAGAAGAAAGCACAAGACCCTCATAGTGTAGTATACAGTATAAAAATAGAATTTATGTAAAGAAGGTAAATATGCACGTACAGAATAAAAAACTATACCTACACGCATATATAGTTTTTTATTCTGTACGTACATATTTACCTTCTTTACATAAATTCTATTTATATATACTACACTATGAGGGTCTTGAACTTTCTTCACTTTTTATCACATGTATATATTGCTATCTATATAGTTGTTTAATTTGATTATTCATCATTTATCATTAATTATATATTATATATGTTTTTTTATGTAATTGAGGATACATTTAGTTATAGTGGTTAGTGCTTGATACATACTGTATTGTCTAGTTTACTTGTTTTTAAATTATAATGTTTTCACTATGTTGCTATTTAGGGAATAGTGGTTACATTATTTATATTATGTTTATATATGTATCAGTGACAGGGTGAATGAACGTCACCAGCCCAATGCCTGGCAGACCTATGTTTAGGTCTGCAGTGCAGTAGTGCAGTAGTGACAAGGTTAACTTTTAGCTGGGAGGTCTGGTTAATTAGTCAGAGCCCAGCTGCCTCATCAAGGAGCTTTAAAAACCCCAGGCTGCACACGCATGCAGGCTGTCTGAACCAGAGAGAGTACTGAAATGCTGAAGTAGGATTACTGCTATAAGGTCTGTCTTCAATATACATTTTTGATGAACTGTTTGCTGTACTGTTACGCTAGAATCTAAACAGCCCTTGTTGGGGAAAGGGCCAAGCCCCGCTCAGGACTTATTTTCTGTTTTATATGCTGAAAAGAAGCTGTTTTGTTTTTATGTGCTGTATTTTTTTAAGGATCAATAAATAAGCCTTTGCAAGAAACCCACGTGTGGTTGCATGTACCCTGCAACATATGGTGTCAGAAGAGGGATGTTGAGAGGCCCCTGAAGTTGAAGGGCCACACACAAAAAAAATGGAAGAATTTTTAAAATAGTTTCTGTGCCAGCAGACCAGACAGCAGGGACTTTAAATGCAGGAGCAGTCCCAACTAATATTGCAGCAGAAAACCCAGCTCCTAACCCAGCAGCAGGCAGCACAGCATGAGCGGATGGCAAGGCTGCTGAACCAATTCCAGGGTCTGCCAGTCCAGAACTTGCGAACAAACCCCAGTCCTCCTGAGGAAAATGACTCCGCATGAGGATCCAGAGGCTTTTCTACTGACATTTGAAAGGGTTTCAGAAGCCCAGGGCTGGTCTGCAGATCACTGGGCAATCGCTTTGGCCCCGCTCCTCATAGGAGAAGCCCAGGCTGCATATCGGGGCTCCCAGCGGACCAGGCAATGGATTACAAACAAGTAAAAGCCGCCATACTGGATCGCTTAGGTCTGACCCCAGAGACCTACCGGCAGCCATTCCGGAACCTGAAGTACACCTCTTAGATGAGACCCCGGGTCCTAGCTCAGTGGATATTGGACTTGTGAACTCACTGGATACAACCTGAGCAACACACTAAGGAGACTGTTCTTGAACAAGTTGTGTTGAAACAATCCTACAAGTAATAACCCCTTCCACACGCTCTTGGGTAAAATGCCATGCTGCTGATACACTAGCTTTGGCTGTCCGACTCGTTGAGAAGTTCCTTGAGCCGAGGATCAGGCGAGTGTCTTGGACCCGACGGATCCGACTTCCCCGGCGCTTGCGGACGCCCAAAGAGGGAGACCGGACCAACGGGGAAACTATGGCCCTACATACGCAACTGCCAAGTGCCACAAAAGGAGAAGTCCTTCCAGCAAGGGAGAGGTCCAAACGCCGGTAACCGCCGAGACCCTCATCTACTTCCTGATGTCGGCTCATTGCCAAATGAGAGGAACTTCAGAGGACGTCGCATACAGGACTCATCGGATGCCTTTCTCTAGTATCCGGTCCAGCTGAGCGGTATCCGCGGCACCCACCGTCAGGTGGACCGTCCACAGATGGATTGTTCCTTCATCAGGACAATTGTCTTGGCCTTCCCCAGAGAAAGTTGCAAGCCCTGGCTACTTCCAGCCCAGATGGGGGGTAAAATCATCCAGGCCCTTGTAGATTCAGGCTCTGGAAAAACGCTGGTCTTCCAGGAACTGTTACTGCCTGACGTGCTTTCCTTTGATTCCCCATGGAGTATAGAGTGTATACACGGCGATGTAAAATGGTATCCGACGGCCAAAATCCTGCTACAGGTAAAAGGTCAGGAGGCCAGGATCAAAGTAGGAGTCACTCCTTCGCTCCCTGCCCCCGTTTTGCTTGGCCGTGATTGGCCTTTCTTTTCAAAACTAATGGCTCCAGTCTCTCAGGAGGAGCCTCATTTTATGACTCAGGAGAAACCTGGTAAACTGTTCCCCTTCTCGGCAGACCTGTTCCCCAGTAGACACCGGGTTCCAAAGACTCGGAGGCAAATACGCTATGATAAACAGGACTGGTTGCAGAAATCTGGGTCTCAAAATGGCCATACAAATAGGCATGTCACATGTAATGACTGGGGATGGCCAGAAGGAGGGAGAGATAGGCCCTGGGGATTTACCAGAGCTATGTCTCCCTGTCAAGGCCAGACAATATAACAAAGTGGTAAAAATTGATGACCAGATATTGAATGCACAAGGGTAATGGTGTTCCCTCATTTTGAATTGTCGAATGATATCCTGTATAGGGTGAACAAGCAGACACAAACACCGGAGGTCACAGACAAATATTGGTTCCCAAAGCGTTTGTTAAAACTGTCTTCACCCTAGCCCATACTGTCCCTTGGGGTGGTCACCGTGGTAGAGATAAAACCTTGGACCGTATTTCGTTCCGCTTCTATTGGTCAGGGATGTATAGTGATTTTGCTAAGTTGTGTACGGCATGTCCTGAATGCTAGCTGACTAGTCCGAAGGGACAAAAACCAGCCCCCTTGGTTCCTCTACCCTTGGTGTCAGTCCCCATTGAGATGATTGGAGTAGACTTGGTAGGACCGCTAGAAACTTCTGCGAAAGGACACAAGTTCATTCTCGTAATAGTCGACTATGCAATAAAATATCCTGAGGCGTTCCCCCTGAGGACAGCAATGGCGAAGCAAGTAGCTAACAAATTGTTGGAGCTGTTATCACGGGTTGGACTTCCCCAAGGTTTTGTTGACCGACCAAAGTACAAATTTTATGGCTAAACTGATGCAGGATGTCTTTAAATTACTAGAGGTCAGGTCTGTTCGGACATCGGTCTACCATCCACAGACTGACGGAGTGGTGGAAAGATTTAACCGAACTCTAAAAGGGATGCTGAGAAAATTTGTAGATTCAGAGAAGAGAGCCTGGGGTGAACTTCTCCCATTTCTGGTGTTTGCAGTGCGGGAAGTTCCCTAGGCCTCCACTGGATTCTTTCCATTTGAACTACTGTATGGTCACCAACCCCAAAGTATCCTAAAACTCCTAAAGGAGTCTTGGGAGGAACAGCGCTCCCCTTCTAAGAATACCCTGCAATATGCATTGGACCTTAGGAAGTGCCTAGATGTGGTCGGCCATTTTGCTAGGGAGAATCTTAGATCAGCGCAGGACAGTCAGGAGAGACATTACAATCAAAATGCTCGTATGAGAGTGTTTCACCCGGGAGACCAGGTGATGTTATTGGTACCCAGTTGTGAGAGCAAACTCCTAGCCAAATGGCAGGGCCCATTCAAAGTACTCCGCCGCACGGGTGATGTGGATTACGAGATCGCTCAAACATGGTCGAGGAAGGGTAAACAAATTTACCATGTGAACTTGCTGAAACCCTGGAAGGTGCAGCGGTCTCTATTCATCCACCCGGTGGAGGAGGAAACGGATCTGGGTCCTCAACCCCCATGGGAGAACATTGGTGGTGATGAGAAAATCCCAATGGGTAGACAATTTTCCTCTGAACAAAAAGGGGACTTGTTAGAAATAATTACACAATTCAATTATGTTTTTTTCTGATTTACCAGGGCAAACTAATTTAGTTTATGTGATAGAGACAGCACCTGGGGTAAAAGTACGTTCTCGTCCTTACAGGTTGCCTGAAAGCCGTAAGGCCCTGGTAGAGAAGGAGGTACAAGAAATGTTACACTTAGGTGTGATTGAGGAATCATGCAGTTAGTGGTGTAGTCCACTAGTTATGGTCCCTAAACCCGATGGTAAGGTAAGATTTTGTTTGGACCTCCGAAAGGTCATTGAGGTATCCAAGTTTGACGCATATCCGATGCCAAGGTGTCCGAGTTAATTGAGCTTCTCAAGGATGTCTTCTTTTTACCCCCTTTGTATCTAAAGCCCTCTCCCACCTTAAATCTTTTTCACTGACTGCCCCACACCTCTGGAATGCCCTTCCCCTCAGTACCCAACTTGCACCCTCTCTAGCCACCTTTAAGACCCATCTTAAAACACACTTGCTTAAAGAAGCATATAAATAGCACTGTGGATATTCTGAATACATGATACATAAGCTTGGCCCCCTGCAGAAGCACTTACCAGAACTCCCTCCTACTGTCTCTGTACGTTCTCCCTACCTACCAATTAGACTGTAAGCTCCTCGGGGCAGGGACTCCTTTTTTCTTAATGTTACTTTTATGTCTAAAGCGCTTATTCCCATGATCTGTTATTTATATTATCTGTTATTTATTTGAGTACCCCATGTATTACTACTGTGAAACGCTATGTACATTAATGGCGCTATATAAATAAAGACATACAATACAATACAATACAAATGACGCCCTTGGTAATGCGGAATATATATCCACGCTGGACTTAACAAAAGGATACTGGCAAATACAGCCGCAGACCCTTTTATTCTCCAACATCTCCGAATTTTTCCGGGATTTTTTTTCCGAATGCCACGCACTTCACCGCACTTCACCACGTTCATGCCGCATTCTGACCGCATTTATACCGCATTCATGTTGCATTCACACCCGCGGTTGATGCGCGGTTGATGTGTTTATTGATAATGGTTAGGATTTAATTTGTTGCAATTCTTCGCGTATCCGCCAGATGGCAGATATTCATGAATTGTAATGCGCATGCGCTTCAGTAATGTGTCGACTTGCAGGTGTTTAAAAAAAAATACCACAGTGGTCCATTGTAAATTGGCCCTGGGACTGAAGGAAGAAGTTACAATAATGTATCAATTTAGGCTTTTCATATTAAAATTAAATGCGCAGTGTCTGGTGTTCTATTGTCCTGAGAGTCCCGACATGAGTGCACAACTGCAGTCCGTGTTCCAAAAACCCGACAGAACGTATGCTTATTTAATATGGGCCGCGATTAATGCAACAGATGATAAGATGGCAACAGTTGTTCAAATTTATCAGTATTTTATCGAAAACTATGACTTTTACAAATTTTCGCCAGATGCTCATGTGGGGAAGCGTGCAATAAGGACAAAGTTATATAGCGATCCATGTTTTTTTCGTATTGATCCCGATTTTATTGGAGGGTATTGGTGTGTATCACCGGGTTTTTCCCGTATCTATGATCATGGAGACGGCAAAAGGCGAAAGGTCGTGTTAAAACCAACTAAGAAACGTCAGTCGCTGGCAAGCAATGCGACAGCGACAGCTTCCAATAACGGTCCGACCTTCAGTGAAAATCTGGTGACCGGCAACCCTTGCTGTCTGTCCCCGAAAGATCCCAGATCCCTGCAGCCTGAGCCGGATTTCACGTACAGTTTCGTGCAAGCTTGCATGTACCTAAGCGATTTCCAGCCTCATCAGCTGACTACAGGTGTAGTAGTCCCGCTGTCACCTGTCAACGATGTGTATGATCAAGAATATGGGACTGGCAGTGGCTCGGCACCAGCTGATTGGGAAAGTCTATGGTGAGTAATGATGCCGTATTTTATTCTGTTTTTTTTATTTTGAAAATATCAATATCAGTGCGATTCAAAAGTCAAGCAATTCTCCTGTAAGCAATATCATTGGCTAACCGGCTTCTACAGTAGATACTGCACAATTGGTGAAAAGCTAGGCGCATGCACATTGGAACCTTCTTGAAACGCATATGCGTGTCATCACATCGACGGTAGGCGCATGCGCATGTAAACAGGAGACGCCCCCCGAGAAAATTATTGGTGGGACTGACTGTGGGAACTTCTTTAGGGGACTGACTGACTGACCATTACAGTAAAACTTTTACTTTTTTTTTGTTCCTCAGAAAAGAAAACTTTGTCATCTCATGCGGAAAACGGCAAATGGAGGGATTTCGATGGATAATATCGCTTTGTGTTACACTGCCTGCACATTGCTGAATCTGAGTAAAAAAAACACGTACTGGAGTCTACAGTTTAGTGGCCTTTGTTATGGATTAGGATAGAATACCTGAAACAGTATGCTGATGTTTTCAGACCATATACAATACTTTTTTATATATACTGTATAATAAACCCGAAAAAATAAAAAGTATGCATTTATTCTACATATATTATGTAAGCATGGTGTACAGTCAGCACAACAGTATGTGTTATTAAAAAAAATTCTTTATTCATAAAATTTAAAAAACGCAACATCTCCTTTATTAAAGTACAGAAAGTCAAAAAAATTACAGTAGGATGGTGTACAGAACAGTCAAGCCTGCACAACTCCAGTCCTCGAGTGCCGCAAACAGGCCCGGTTTTCAGGAAAACCTTGAAAACCAGGCCTGTTTGCGGACCTCGGGGACTGGAATTGTGCAGGTCCTGTTTACAGTAAGTAAAAACATTTCTTTATTAATACAAGTTAAAACACGCAACATCTCCTTAATTAAAGTACAGAAAGTCAAAACATTTACAAAAACATTTACAAAAAATAAACAACAGTTGAACCAGTCACGCAAATTCGATCCCCACCAGATTGTCCTTCCAGGGCCGATGCCTTGTATGGCGCAAAATGCCATTAATGGAGTCTCGAACGACTTTCATTAAAGAATCTGTTATTGAAAAATAGCACCGCAATTCCTCCACAATAGTCTTTCTTACATTTTCAGGAAGCGCCCTTTTTTCGCGATTTCCTTCGTAGTTCACTTTGTAGACCCACCCGCAGTACACCAAGTAGGACACGTGGTGCTTAAAAATTTACATGCCATACTTCTGGGGTAAACCAGCACTCATCACCCTATACTTCTCCATGAGTGCCGGTTGCAGCTCGCGCAGGATGATGTCGGGCACCATATCGATGCAAGCGTATGTAGGTTGGGTTCTGGGAGCGCGTGTTCTTCTGTGAGCGGGTGTGCTTGTGGCGGCGGGCGAGGGTAGGTTGTCTGGGAGGAAGCTTTCCTCCTGTCTTGGTCACCGTGTTGTCTCCTGGCGTGGTCTTGACGGGGTTATCATGTTATCCTCCTCCTCAACAGCATACATGTACACAAATTCTTCTGGTGGAGGGGGTGCGCTTGGTGTTGGAAGGCAGTCAAAAGTCCCATTCATCACATCCATGCCACCCTCCTGCTTCGGCGTCGGGGATACAGGGGCATGAACACTGAGCAAATTATGTATCCCCGCTATGTCAGTCTTTATCTTCTCCATCCGTCGATCCATCTTCTCCATCCGTTGATCCATCTTCTGCATCCGTTGATCCATATTTAGCATGGTCTCCAGAAGCAGATCTATCTTTACCAGCACAGTAGAGTTCCCGGGGATATCCACACTTAACCCATTCAGCATGCAGTCTAACAAGCTGGTTCTTGTGCATGGCGTGCTATGGACATCTGGGTGGATGGGTGCTACTGAGGATGAGATGGGGGTTCCATGGAGAGAAGCGGCAGCATCGTCGAATAAGGATGGAGGAGGTGACCTGTGGATTTCCAGCAGAGTAGAAGCGGCAGCGTCGTCGAAGAAGGATGGAGGAGGTGACCTGTGGATTTCCGGGAGAGGAGAAGCGGCAGCGTCGTCGAAGAGGGATGGAGAAAGTGACCTGTGGATTTCCGGGCGAGAAGCGGCAGAGTCGTCTAAGCGTAATGGAGAAAGGGACCCGTGGATTTCAGGGGCACCAGCGGCAGCGGCGTCGAAAAGCAGTGGCGAAGATGGCCTGTGGGTTTCCGGGAGAGCGGCGGCAGCGTCGTGGACGAGTTGTGGAGAAGATGGGCTGTAGATTTCCGCGAGAGCGGCGGCAGAGTCGTCGAAGCATAAATGATGAAGTGGCCTGCGGGTTCGATGGGTTGGCTGCCATTTGTTTTGCGTTGAGTGTAAATCACCGTATTTCTTCTTGACTTAATAAGGCTTACATGTATTAAAACTCTTAGCCTTTGGGGTCAGCAGAAGGTTTTCTTTATTAGCCTTAGCCTGTCGCTTTGGCCTTGGCTTGGAAACGGCTGCCGCCTTTCGCTTTTTCTGTGTGATAGGCACGGCAGAGGTGAGTGGCTTCTTGCGTCCGTAGAATCGGGGTTGATCCATGGAAGCAGATGGCACAATGCAGTATCTGGACAAGGGCAAGTTCAGATAAGGATCATCGAGTGGTGGGCTATGCAAAGTGTGTAAACTTTTATGCATGGCGACGAGGTACAGGTGTTGAAAGTGGGCGTACTCTAATGTGAGTCATTAACGTATAATACACCATCCATTTTGTGGATTCACTGCACATTGAATACACATCGACTAAACATTGAATATACATTCTTGTGTTTGTATTTCTTTCTACTCGCAGCAATGCCTGTTAAAAAGATTTCAAAGAATCTCAGCATGAGAATTTGTAATGCCTGTATGCCCGCAGACCTGGCCAGTCCCCAGTACTGAGGTGGGTAAGGTTATAACACGCACCCACAGCAGTGAGGGCATGCCCGGAGTGTGGTAATGCGTTGCCGGGCCTGTTGAGAAAGGGTTAACATATACTTGCAACGTCCAGGATGCCAGAGTTTGGATAGTAATGTCCATGTGCCAGAGTTCAGGGGTTATAGAGAGCAGCGTGGTGATGTCCGTAAGCCAATGTTCAAGGATTGGAGAAGGCAGCGTAGTAGTATCCGAATGCTGGGTTCAAGGGAAGGAGAAAGCAGGGTAATCCAATTCAAAGCAGAGTTCAAGCCAGGGAGATCCAAAGGTAAGCAGGGACAGGAACCAGCGCTGAAAGAGACAGGAGAGCCAAGCATAAAGACTGCACACACAGGGGTCACAAGAAGCTATGCAGAGCAATGAGCTAGAGGACAGAAACGGATTATAAAGGAGGGAGCACCAATGGGAGAGCAAGGAGGAGCAGAGAGTTGAGTGAGAGGTTACAGGCATAGGTCAGAAGGAGCAAGGGAGGAGACAGGTGAATCACACAGGGATATGGCTTGTACGCTAAGGGTTGGATGCGCGCGCACAATGTGTACCAGGGAGCGCGAGGAGCGTCGCGCCGCGGGGGCGCATGCCAAGGAAAGCGAGAGAGCAGGAGAAGAGACCGAAGGAGGTAATGTGGCAGGTGGGAAAATAGAGGGACGCCGCAAGCTGTGAGTGCCATGGAGGGGATCGGGTGCTTTGAGAGGTGTGCGCACCTCGTGGGGAACGCGCGTGACAGCTGAGTTTTGGAATGATGTACTCACCGTGGAACGATGCAATAAATATATTGACCATATTGCGACTGTGTTGCCCATTGTGATCGCGCGTAATGGGCAAGCATCAGGAAGGTAGTATGGTATAGTACTGTACTGTAGTATTGTAAGTACAGTATGATACAGGTAAGTATGACACAGATTTTTTCTTTCCTAGAAGTCAGAGTATACAGTAGTTCCAGTATAGACTAGTTTGACAGTACTAACTGCATACTGTAGTCCAATATGGAGTAGCTATACAGAACACAACGCCATAATACAGTATGCACCTAACTGCTCAATTTTTTTCTTTCCAGAGAGAGCAGCAAATTTGGTTACAAAGTATTTAACAGTAGTCACAGTATACAGTAGTTCCAGTATAGACTAGTTTAACAATACTATACAGCACACAATGCCATTATACATAATACAGTATGCACATAACTGCACTAATTTTTTGTTTTCTTGTTTTCTTGTCTTTTCAGAAAAAAAGGATGGACTGGGGGAGAGAGGGGGGTATCGTGTAAAGTTTGTGAACTGTTTGTACAGTTAAGTGTACAGTATCTAAACTGCAGTCATGATGTACACAAAACCTCTTCTCTCTCAATGAACTACTGTACTGTACACAGAATAAAGACGGAAAAAATTATATTACTATATATATATATATATTATTATATATTATATATTATTAATTAATATTATTATCAATGTGCATTATTCATGATTATCCACCGGCCCTCATTTTCCATCTGACAAAAGAACTGAATAAAGACTGCATTTTGTATTATTCATGATTATTTTTATATTTGTTTTGTTTTTTCCTGATAAAATAAAATAAATATTTCTTTACATTCATGATAATCATAATCATTGACAAAACACACACACCTACACCAAAGAAAAAGAAAGAATGACAAAAAGTGGTAATTTACTGCATCAACAACATGAATCAGATAATGTTTTTTAACTCTCAATTTCACAGTGCTGTGCAAATCAGATTTACATATTAAATTCGAGAAGGGATTTTCAAAAGTGTTACCATAAATAAAGCCTCAAAGGGTTGGGGGGGGTGGATGGGTGAATCATGCGCAGTAATCATCAGCTAGCTCCCTTCCCAAAGAGGATTACAGAGAGGTGACTCTAAGACAACAATAGGAAAATTAGGCACGCAGGCGCAGAGAGATGATGCTCGGCTAGGGACGGATTAAAAACACAATGGCAAGCTTTAGAAACGGAATGGCTCTGGAGAGGGTCTGTCGATAAGAGTTTCAAATCCTTGAGCGAGCCTTGTGTGTGTGCGTGGGGGAGGGGGGTACAGGGTACAGCTGCATGAAGGATTAGCTGTACTGCAGTTCAAAGAAATGGCATATTTTCAAAAGGCAGGATATCATAATAATTTGATCCCTACACCCCCAAATACAGTACATACAAAGCACACAAATCAACCATGTGCAGTCAAACGCACAGTGTCGCAGTCAAAAGCTACAGCACAGATTGAATATCGTAATATCAAGATGGTATAGGCAGGCTTGTGGAGAAAATAAAAAATCACTCTTGAACTTCGCAAGCAAGCAGGAATGTGATTGAAACCAGAAAGACACACATTCAAAGGAATGGTGTGGGAGAGGTGTACTGCACACATGTGTTTATTTTCTGACTCCGGAGGGATTATTATATAGCTTACCTGGATTATGATTATGGACAGTACTATACTAATTTGTATCTTATAAATTCTGGAGCATCAGTTGTTGGGGTTAACCCCTTCATGCACCTATATACAGGTATGGAGGCAACTTTGGCACACAACTGAGGCATTTTCAATCTGCCTCAGTGTATCAAACTAATTTTTCCCAACTGCACCAGTTTGTCACTTGGGGGAGTGTCAGTAGTAGGCGTTGGGAGGAATTACATAAAACCAATTCTTATATACAATAAATGCAACCCATCTCCAAAAATGGAGCTGTCACACTTTTCTTTGTGTTGATACAGAGACCCCACAATTCTGACAATCTCTACCTTTGTAATTATCATCTTAATTCAAATGATAAAAAAAATCAGCCAAAAACATTTAAAGCTGCAGTCCCCTCTAACTAGCCCCCTGCCCTGAAGAGCTGAGCGGTGCTATTTATAGATCTGTGGACTACTCTGTGGTGACATGTCTCATAATCCTGGCCTTATTCATATATCAATCCTTTCACATACCACACCCTACACCAAAAACTCCTTCTCACAACGCACTGTCAATCACTCCAACCTCATCCTTTTTTCCTGTGCCCTATGGAATGCGCATCTCAACCTTCTAGCCATTACAGAAACCTGTCTCAACCCCTCAGACAATACCTCTCCTGCTGCACTCTCCTTCGGTGGTCTCTATCTTAGCCACACACCCTGACCAGGGAATAGACAGGGCAGAGGACTTGGCATACTACTTTCTCCACACTGCACATTGTATGTGTATATTTATCTACTTTGTGTGAGTGCTGTCTATTACTTTTGTCTATATAGTAAGTACTGTACTGTATACACTTATAATACAGTAAATGATTGTGCCATGTCCATCTTTTAATCCTCGTCAAATCGCAGCAAATAGGGGGAATATGTTACATGAAAAGCCTATGAGATGGCCACGAATTTCCCTCACAAGTACTGTAGCTGAGAACAGTTTTCATATGTTGAATTCTATTAGAAGAAATACTGTAATTGTAGAAGTTACCATATTGTGGTGGTCTTTACATTTAAATGTCTTTAAATTGAATTCTTAACCTCTGTTCATTTAATGTAACTATGGGCCTCATGCAGTAAGCGCTGATAAGGCTTTTATCGGCATTTTCCCGCCAGAATTGCATTTGAGATTCAGAAAGCGCCGATAAGTGGTCAAAATCGGCATTTTTACTTCCCGATAAAAATTTATCGACATGCGGCTGCCGATAACCCACTTATCGGCATTTTTCGGCACTTTTTGAAATCGGCTGTATTCATGTAGCCCCGATCAGCTTATCGGTGAGGATCGGCACGCAAAAATGGAGATTTCTATGGCAATTTGTCCCGCCAACTAAAGTTGGCAAGTTGGAGGGGAGAAGGATTGGCAAGGTTGCCGGGAAGGCACTTAGAAAAAATAGCTCATCTCTACATCAATTGAGTTAATGGAGCGGGGACTTATAACTTTATAGGTGTCAGGGTCTCCTAGACCTCCTGCCTAGCCATTGTTCTTCTTTATCCACTGGGTGTGCTGCTGTCTTCTGTTTCCTCTGGGTTCCTCTGTCTGCCTGTCTGTCTTCTTGTTGCTCCTGTCTCTGTCCTTTATAGCTCTGCTTCCTGTCTGTTGCTTTTGCCTTTGCTTGAAGTCAGACTCCTATTGCACATGCCTCTGATCCTGATCTGTTTTCTGTACCTGTACCTGTATTATAGAAGTCTGTTCACATTAAAAGCCCTTGCTGGTAATCTGGCTTGTCCCTGTTTGTTCCTGTTCTCAGTCCCTGCCCCCAGACCTGTCCTTGCTCCCTTGTCCTGTTCCAGTCTCCTCGTTGCTGACCTCTGCTTGTTACCTGACTTCGCTACCTGCCGCCTGCCTCGGACCTCTGCTTGTTACCTGACTTCGCTACCTGCCGCCTGCCTCGGACCTCTGCTTGTTTCCTGACTGCGCTGTCAGCCGCCTGCCTCGGACCCTCTGATTGTGACCCCTACTACGCTCGTGCTGTTCCGGCCACCGAGATCCTACCCGCCACAGGAGTCTCCCGTGACAGAAAGCAAAGGCCACTTCTGGACCTCGCTGGAACAGATTCTATTTCTGCCTGCACCCTTTCCTGCCTGCTGCAGCAGACCACATCCGCATGGTTGAAGATAAGTACTTTCGTTTCTTTTTTGGAAATCCCAGTTGGGAAGGTTTTTTTTTGCTGCTAAGTGTTCTGCAAGAATTATTGCGTTCATAACGAAAAAATATTTTTGCTGAGACTAGAACTGTTGCTGCAGAGACTAGTGCACCTTTCTTTGAGATTTTTCTTTTGTGCAGTGCCTGGGTTAACCCTTGCAGTACCTGTTGCCACCTTTTTAGACTCTGACTTTTCATTCCATGGACAAGGCTTGCTGCTGCCTGACTCTTCTACTTCAATCAACACTTCCTCAACTACGCAAATCCCTATACTGGCTTCCCATATCCTCTAGAATAACATTTAAAACCCTTGCTCTGACTTACAAAACTCTCAATGATGCTTCCCCCCTTACATCTCAGCCCTCTTTCCAATATATAACTAAACGCCCCTACATTCTGCCCAAGACATTCACCTTTCCTCCTGTTTTTTACCTTCTCTCACTCCCACCTACAAGACTTCTCCCCTGCTTCTCCCTCACTCAAATTCCCTACCATGTACTGTCACGGGGGACCAGAACTTTTAACACTGAAACCACCGGGATCACTATCACCAGACCGGACACAATAGTTGAATAAATGAAAGTTTATTCTGGTAAGCCAGCAAACATACTGCTGCGGCACAGTTTATTCGAGCATTTGCCCGTTCTGTGCCGCAGCAGTAGCCTGGCGCGCGCCCGAGTGTGACGGGCGCACGCCGAAGCAGCGGAAGAGCGCCCTCCGATCGGGGCGCTCTCCCTACCGCTGCCGGGTCCGCCGGGTCCCCCGGAACCCCCTGTCGCTGTCCCGCGATCGCGGGACACCAGGGCTCCCGATGACGCGTGACCGCGCGTCTATGACGCGCGGCACGCCGAGGGGCGGCCACTAGCAAGCCGGGAGATTTCCCGGCTTGCGGTACCGACCACACTTCAATAAAGTGTGTCGGTAGTGTACAAAATACACAATCTCAATGTACACTCACTGACAGGGGCCTGCGAGAGTAGAATCTAGCCTCAACTAGGTGCAGGGGCCTGTTTCAGTAGGCTTGCCCTGAACAGCTTCTTGTCCTGCTTCTCAGTGCTATTTGTCCAATAGCCCTTTCGAAAAACCAGCCAGCCGTGTCTCTGATTAACTCCCAAACTCTTCTGGTTCTCTGATTGTCCGTGCTCATACAAAGTCCTTGGTGTGCTATAATTATCATCGAGCAGGGGCCACTGACCAATCAGAGCACGGGTCGTGATGGTGCAGTCAATCAGAGGACAAGGGCTCGTCCAGCTGCACCAATCAGAGGAGGGGGCCGACTTGGGCACTCTGGACCGCCCCTCGGGGAGTGAGCTGCTGGCGAGTGGGAAATTCAAACTGGCCAATGGGAATTGTGCCTACTGGGCTGAGTCCTGGTAACAGTTCCTTTGCCAGGCCCATACCCCCCTGCAGGATAGGTGCCTCTGTGTCTCGGGAGGAAAATGGCTCTGCACCACCAAGAGACAGTTCCCAGACCTGATTATCAGCCCTTCCCCACTTACCATTGTCCTGGTACTCACACCACTCCCAGCCTCTGTCACGAGCCGGCATTTTCGTAGGCAACCCAGCTAAGTGAATTACTGGGTCTGCATGCAGAGAAATGCTGGCAACACAAATTACTGGTTTGCTGACTGTGCGGGGAACATGCTAACATATAGAATAAAAGGGCTTTTTATTATACAGTCCTATTCCCCAATTCGTACAGTTTTCCCCGTTCCAGATATCACACAGTGACACAGCTCTCATCTGGAAGAAGTTACATACACTACCGACACGCTTTATTACTCTGCGGCCAGATCCGCAAGCCGGGAGATTTCCCGGCTTGCTAGTGGCCGCCCCTCGGCGTGCCGCGCGTCATAGACGCGCGGTCACGCGTCTTCAGGAGCGTGCGCCCCCTGCACGCGCGTCCAGGGGCTCCCCGAGGGAGCCCTGGTGTCCCGCGATCGCGGGACAGCGGCAGGGGGTTCCGGGGGACCCGGCGGACCCGGCAGCGGTAGGGAGAGCGCCCCGATCGGAGGGCGCTCTTCCGCTGCTTCGGCGCGCGCCCGTCACTCTCGGGCGCGCGCCAGGCTACTGCTGCGGCCAAGAATGGGCAAATGCTCGAATAAACTTGGCCGCAGCAGTACAATATTACATACAGGTCAAATGTCCACCACAGAGGCGGCCATTACACACGGTATTGGGGCAGCCAGCCAGGCTTCACCTTTATTATGTGAGGCTGGCTACCCCTACCGTCATATCTCCCCCTTCAAGATGAAGGCTCTGGGGAAGTTACTTCATCAGGTGCTCTCTAAGACTGAAGTCCCTGGAAGTGTATTTGTTGGGGCTGGGATCGTTCTGCCGGGAAATACCATAGGCTCGCTGCTCTTCTTGTGCTGAATGGTAAAATCAAACTCCTGAAGGGCAAGGCTCCAGAGCAGCAACTTCCCATTTTCCCCTGACAACCAGCTAAGGGGGTTGTGATTGGTGATCAAGGTGAAGAGCCTGCTTAAACATAGGGCTTTCGCTTCTTGAGAGTCCACACAATGGTCAGGCACTCCTCGATTTTGGCATAGGTGACCTTCCGAGGTAACAGCTTGCTGCTTAGGTAGACATTCGGATGCTCGCTGACATCCTCGCCTACCTGGCTTAGCACAGCACTGATACCATAAGTCGAGGCATCAGTCTGCACCAAGAACTGCTTGCTGTAATCGGGAGTCGCCAGGATCAGAGCACAGGCCAGAGCATCTTTCAGAGCCTGGAATGCCTTCCCACACTCGGGAGACCACGCTACTGTGAAAGCACCGGGAGACGCTTCTTTGTTAAATCGGTCAGGGGTTTGACCAGGGCGCTATACTGGGGCACAAACTTTCTATGGTAGCCAGCGGTACCTAGAAAAGCGAGACCTGCTTTTTAGTGTGGTGGACCGGCCAGTCCACTATTGCCTCCCTGATCCTATCTACAGTAGGACCACCACTACATGAACCAGATGAGTGTCCCAGTCATCACTAAAAATGGCTATGTCACCCAGAAAAGCCCTAGCGTAGCACTGCATCCGTGGCCGGTGCAATCTTCCCCCGAATGGCATGACTGAAAATTTGTACTCAGGTGATGAAAGCCGATTTTTCCTGTGCCTCCTGGGTCAATGGGATCTGCCAATACCCTCTGGACAAATCCATAGTGGTCAAATACCTGGCCCCGCGATCTCCTCTAAGAGCTCCTCCATGCGGAGCATGGGATAGGCATCTGTCATGGTCTGAGCATTGAGCTGCTGGTAGTTCACACAAAACTGAGTGGTCCCATCCTTCTTGGGCACTGTAACAGGAGAATTATCCTTGTTCAAAAATGTGCCTCTAATCCAGCAGTGTGGTGGTTAACTGCTGGTAGACAATTAACCAACACCACCTGGCTGATTACCGGTGTCAGAAAAAAGCCTGCCTCTGAGACAGGAAGGGAGATTCTTCCTGAGCTCACACGTGAGCTTAGCTGACCCAGGAAGATGAAAGGACAGACAGAGAATTCCCTAGGCCACAACTGGGCTGACCTGTGGAACAAACAGATGTCTTGAGCGGCAGAAAGACTGCACACTGCCAGCAAGACACAGGGGACAATACTTCTAAACCTGGATCCTGACATTACCTTAGCACACAAAGGTGCGGACACCAGGAGAACAGAGAAGCCTTCCCCTACAACTACAAGAGACAGATAAGACTTTTCTTATAAGACTGTTATCTATATATAAATGTATCTATGATTTGGGCTGGTGAATCTCTGGGCTAACCACGCAGTTAAAGAGGGCTGGACTGCAAGTGTAAGTGTACAGTAAATACACTCCAAAGTGGAGCAGATTTTGTTTGCAGATTTTCGCATGTTTGCTGTATTTAAAGGGACAGGCGCAATAAAGCCTTATTCTAATTTCACCTTAAAACAGTCTCCATTGCGTACCTCTGCACATGTCCTCTTACAGGCACCAAGACTACCAGCAAAGCCCAGGGACTCTGAGCATGGGAAATTACCCCTAGTGCCAGCATCTCCTCGACCTCCCACTCAATTCTTCGCTTAACCTCCGCAGAGAGCTTATATGCGTTCTTGTGGAAGGGACGATGATTCCCGGTATTGAGTGGGTAATCTGTAAACAGGACCCAGTATCTCTCTAGCATCTCTCGAGCCTGCTCCTGCTAGGAAGCCGCAAGTTGGGGACTGATCCCCACCTGCTCCACTGAGCCTCCCTGCCGGCCTTCTCCCAGGAGATCAGGCAGTGCCTAAATCGCCAGATCTCCCAACGGCAGGCTACAAATAGTCAACGCCGCTGGCCCACTCGTATGATACTCTTTAAGCATATTTATCTGGTAAGTCCTGTGCCTGCCTGTCTCTGGATCCAGGTTCACCACATAATTACACTCATTCATTCGCCGGTGAACCGTGTACAGTCGCAAGTAGTTTGTTCTGCCGAGTGGGCTTCAGAGCAAGCACTTGCTGCCATGGGATGAATTCTCTACTACGGACATTCCGATCATAACCGGCGTTTTTGCCTCCAGATTAGACTATTCCAACCCCATGAATTCCTTTAACCAGTCTCTGAGCCCCACCACATACTGTAGCACCGAGGCATCAGTATTGGTGGTCTCCCCTTCCCAGCCCACACGAAACAGATCGTGTGGTCCCCGGACACAGCGCCCATACAGAAGCTCAAAGGAGGAAAAGCCAGTAGACTCCTGCAGCACCTCTCGATACACGAATAGCAGGTGCTGCAAGTGATCTTCCCAGTTTCCCCTTCAGCTTCAACAGATGCTCGCAGCATTTGCTTCAAGGTCCCATTGAACCGCTCTCATAATTCATTTGTTTGGGGATGGTAGGGGGCTGTGCGGAGAGATTTGACTCCACACGTAGCCCAGAGACATTGGAGCAGTACGGACATGAACCGCGCCCCTGATCAGTTAGGATCTCACTCGGGAAACCTTCCCTAGTGAATATCTCAATCAGAGCCTCTGCTACCTTATGCGCTTTGATCAAGGACAGAGCTACAACCCCAGGATACCGGGTGGCGAAATCTACCACCGTGAGGATGTAGCACTTCTCTGAGTGACTAGGGATCATGAGCGGACCCACTATGTCTACAGCTACGCGCTGGAAGGGCTCACTGATCACCGGTAGCTGTCTCCTTCGCATGGTCACCCGACTTGCCTACTCCCTGGCAGACATCACAAGTGTGGCACAATGCCGATACCTCCTGTAATACCCATGGCCAGTAGAAGGTCTGCAGTAGCCAGGTTCTGGTACGAGTGATCCCCCTGATGCCCCACCAGCAGGATCACATGGGCTACCTGCAACAACTGTTCCTTATAATTACAGGGTACCACTAGCTGTAGCCTACCTGTCCATGGTTTTACCGAAGCACCTGGGGCTTAATCCCAGTGTAAGAGCCTATGGTGTCACATGAACTGATTGGACGCACTCTCGTAGGCAGACTCGATCACCTGAAGTCTCGTGCCCTCCAGATCGTGGTCTGATCACACTGCTTCCCTGAACTCCTGGCTCGGCTCCAGTCGGGTGCCCTCAGTCACAGAGTCAGGGGAAAAGGCTAACTTGCCTGGTCTCCACTGGGACCTCAGCTTTTGTTGGCTCCTAAAGCTAGGGAGCGATGATCATGGTGGTCGGCGGCGGCTGCCTGTGCAACTGCCTGTGCAACTGCCTGACTTTGGCTCCGGATGACCGCAGCAACTTGAGCATCTTCCTCTGCATAGGAGCAAATTAAGTGCCACAAGTCGTTGCCCAGCAAGATGTCTGTGTCCAAGCCGGGTAACACACCGACATCCCGGACTCCTCTACCGGTGCCCCAGTCGAGGAACAAGCAGACAACTTGCAGAGACTTGGGAGTCGCCGTCCGGCATTTTCACCTGCATCCCAGTCCCTGGGAGCAGGTACTCTGGGCTGACCAAATCTGGTCACACCAGAGATACCGTAGCACTGGTATCCATCAGGCCGGCTGCCTGCCAATTGCATATGGTTACCATGCACAAATATCTTGTCTAGTTTCGATCTGCCCTCGGACGATAGACCATAGCTCTCACAATGAACTACAACTTCTGCCCGGGGTCCATCTACAGAGATGTCCAGCCTTTCAGGACATTCTGGATTGGGTCAACTAACACAAAGGCAATGTGAACGGAGAGGTACACTGAATTTGCACAGTATGTCTGGAACTACCGGTCCTGCGGTCTTGAAATCAAAATCGACTCAGAACTAAAGGTCCCACAAGAGTTTCAGAGCTAAGCCTAGTGATCCTACTTCGACCACCAGAAAAAAAGCCTATCATGGGAGACCAAAACTTATATATTTTTTTTTTCAATCTTTTTTTCCTTTATTGGAGGCATATATAAAAATTACAAACAGTTGTTATAGTCGGGTCAAAACAAACAAGTTATAAGTCATCGGCCCATGACTGTTGGATATAAAAGATGCCCCAACAAATTATTTTCCTGATTATATAGTAGAAAGAGGGGGGACACTGGGTGGGAAGATAGGTGGGGATGACAAGAAGAGTGAGAGGGGGGGAGGGGGAGGGGGGGAAGAAGGGAGGGGGAGGGGGAAGGGGAGGGGGTCTCTCCAATCCTACTGGGGCCGAGATTGATCAGTTGTTGGCTAGAACCTGTAGCAGGGATGGTGCTCCTGAATCGGGCCAGGGTTTTCAAGTTTTGTAAAATTGGGGCATTTTTTGTTTCAGCATAGCCGTGAGTCTTTCCATATTCATAACCGTGTTTATCCTGTTCACTACTGTCCTCCTAGAGGGAGCCTTTATTTGCCTCCAGGCCGCCGCGACTGAGCATCTCGCTGTCGTTAGAATAGCGGAGATCAGCCTGGATAGGGGGGCCAGGAGGTCCTCTATTGGTTTACCCAGCACGTATGTCTGGGGGTCCAGAGGGACCTTCTGTCCTAGGGTTTCATCTAGGAGTCTTTGAACTCTGGTCCAGAACTTCTGGATCTCCGGGCATGACCACCAAATATGGGCAATGTCACCCTTTTGACCACATCCTCTCCAGCACAAGTCATTCGCGCCGGGGAAAATCTGGCTCAGTCTGCTCGGGGTCAGATACCACTGAAATAGTATTTTATAGATGTTTTCTTTTGTGACGGAGCAAATTGAGGTCTTGGAAGCTGCTTCCCAAACTTCCTCACAGTCCTCAATGTCTATCGGTGTGTTGAGGTCCGCACACCATTTTTGCATGTAGGTATGGGTGGGTGGGGGGTTGGAGGCCTCAATTATTCTGTAAATTCCAGAGATTAGTCCTTTCTAGTATTCTCTTTTTCGACAGAGGGACTCAAATCTGGTCTGCGGGGGGAATTTCGAGGTCTGGGATAGAGCTCCAAGGAAATGCCTTACTTGTAGGAATTTGAAAATGGGGAGGTTGGGGGCTGTAAATTTAGTTTTGAGCTCTTGGAAGGACAGAGCTGCGTCATTCTCCAGCAGATCCGCAACCATACTAATGTTTAGGTCCTGGAATTGACCGAACTGGGTTCGGGAGCACCCAGGAGGGAATTCTGGGTTTCCGAAAATGGGGATGAGTTGGGAGGGGGATGAAGTTACTGTACGCCATATTTCCCTCTGTTCTTGAACCAAGTGGACCACGTGCATTTCATTGCTCCAAGCTCAAGCTTCTGGGGTCTCTTTTCTTTGTACTCCTGGGACCATAGTAATACCGGGAGGGGGATGGGGGATGCGTTGTGGGATTCTATTGCTAGCCAACAGTTGGAGCTCGGGGGATTATTCCAAACCACTGCTTGTCTCAGCTGGGCTGCTTGGTAGTATCTAACCACGTCAGGGGCCCCCAGTCCCCGTCTTGTCTTTGCGGACAGGAGTACCGACCTCGGGACCCTAGGTTTGCATTTTCTCCATATGAAGCGTAGGATATGCGACTGTATATTTCTTAATTCGGCTAGTGGAACTGGGACTGGGAGTGTTTGGAAATAATACAATAGACGGGGGATGATATTCATTTTGGCGGACACAATTCTGCCAAACCAGGAAATCTGGTGTACGTTCCACGCGTCTAGGGTCTCTTTTGATTTGGTCAAATAGGGGCGGATAGTTAGTTCGGTACAAGGAGCTATATGAACTAGTCATTTTTATTCCCAAGTATTTTATGTGAGAGGTGTTCCATTTATACTTATAGTTTGACTGCAGGAGTTTCCAAATGGGGTCTGGGTGGGAGAGGTTAAGCGCTTCGGATTTATCTGTGTTTATCTTATAGTCTGAGACCTGGCTGAATTGGTCCAATAGTTTCTGTAGATTAGGGAGGGAGATATGTGGGTCAGTGAGGGGTCAGAATAACGTCGTCTGCGAAAAGGGAGATTTTGTAGTCTTTATCTGTGATTGATATGTCTTTGATGTTTGGTTCGGCTCTAATTTGGGATGCTAATGGTTCAATGGAGATTGCAAATAGTAATGGGGAGAGGGGGCAGCCCTGCCTGGTACCATTTCTTATCTGTATTGGATTTGAGTGTCCTCCCGGGAGTTTTAGATATGCGGTGGGGGTTCTGATATAGGGCCCGGACACCCTCGAGGAAGGAGCCTGAGAAGCCGAATTTAATCATGGTTTGGTCGAGAAAGGTCCATTTGATCCGATCAAAAGCCTTCTCGGCATCCAGGCTTAGAATCATGGCCTGGAGTTTATTGAGATGCACGTGGTCGATAATGTCAATAATTTTACGGGTGTTGTCAGAGGCCTGTCTTCCTGAAACGAAGCCCACTTGGTCTATATGAATTAGTCTGGGGAGAATAGGGTTCAGTCTGTTTGCGAGGATCATGCTGAAGAGTTTAAGGTCTGTGTTAAGCAGGGAGATCGGTCTGTAATTACCGCATTGTAGCGGGGTCCCTTCCTTCCTTGTGGATAATGGCTAAGTTGGCCGCTGAAATTGTGCCCGGGATCGGTTCTCCTTCTAGAAAGGAATTGAAACATATCAAGTAGGTAGGGGGAAAGGGACGATATGAAATTTTTGTAGTAGGCATTCGAAAAGCCATCTGGGCCTGGGGATTTGGCTATTTTGAGAGAGCTTATGGCTTGGATCAGTTCCTCCTGCGAGATTTTGTGGTTCAGGGTTTCGAGCTCCTCCCTAGTGAGAGAGGGTAGATTACACCGAGCCAGGTATTGCGAGGCAATATCGGCGGTGTCCTTCTCTAGGTTAGGGGGGTGAAGATTGTAAAGATCTTCGTAGAAGTTCGCAAATTCCTGAGCAATCTCTTTCTCGACATAGGAAATCTGGCCACTTCTTTTGCGGATCCTCGTGATTTGGGCTTTTGCCTTAATACCTCTTAGTTTTGACGCTAGGAGTTTGTCTGCCTTATTGCACCTGTCGTAGAACCTTTGGTTGGTCCATTTGAGCACTCTCTCTACCTCTTCTAGTTGGGATAGTTTTAGCTCTGTTCTTGTTTTGTCAAGTATTCTAAATAGTTTTTTGGAGGGGGCCTTTTTGTGTTGTTGCTCAAGGGCTAGGATCTTATCCGTTAGTGCTTTTTGCGATTTTAGGCTTCGTTTTTTTCTTATGGGATGCTAATGAGATTAGATCTCCTCTGATTGTAGCTTTGTGTGCATCCCAGAGCGTTGACGCTGCTGAGACTGACCCTCTGTTTATTTCAAAGAATGAGGCTAATTTATGTTTGATTTATTCCACTACCTGCGGGTCATTGAGAGAGAGAGTCATTGAGTTTCCATTTATATGTGGAGCTCTTAACAAAAGGCAGAGAGAGGGTCAACTCGACTGGGGCATGGTCAGACCACGTGATTGGGCCTATATTGGAGTGGGAGGCCGCCTGGAGAACGTTTGTGGTGCCTAGCAAATAGTCAATCCACGAGTAAGACTGATGCAGAGCTGAGAAGAACGTGTAGTCCCTCTGGCCTACATTCTGGGCCCTCCAAATATCTGTGAGGG